>NC_057865.1:151279191-151585580 GCF_019393635.1 Dromiciops gliroides | reverse complement strand
TTTTTGTTTTTTTGTTGTTTTTTTTAGCGAGGCAATTGGGGTTAAGTGACTTGCCCAGGGTCACACAGCTAGTAAGTGTTAAGTGTCTGAGGCCGGATTTGAACTCAGGTACTCCTGACTCCAGGGACGGTGCTCTATCCACTGTGCCACCTAGCTGCCCCTATTTGATTGTTTTTAATGCATAAAATCTGTCTCCCCTAAATTAAGGTTCTAGTGCCAAAGCTGAAGAAGCCTGATCCCAATTTGTTATGAAATTGGCATGCATTGTTTAATACATCAGTATGCTCAGAAGTTGAAACCTTCTTTTTCCCCAGTTACTTCAGATTTTACCTGCCACACCTCTCAGCCTCTACCCACCTGACCAAAATGCCTTGGTCATATAAAATACACTAGGCATTTTGCTGCAGTCTGATAGACAATTTGGGGACAGGCAGGAGCACTGTCACCTTTGTTTTCCTGTGAAAATAGCCAGAAATAGCATGTGATCCTATAGCATGGGTTTGGTGGTATATGGCTGGAGTCACCAAATTGTGAGCTTTTAAAAGACTTAATCTTCTTCACACTTTAAAACTTTCCAAGTCTTCTTTATCACATCCACCTCCTACATTCAATACTTTTTCTCCTCCTACATTCTTTGAATGCTTCCTACCACCCTGATAAATGCCCCAAAACTTCCAAAATTGGACTTTGCATTCTCGTTGCCTCCACATTACTGCTTACCTGCTCAGAGTCTTAAAACTTCTATCTGCCTTGATGTGCCATTTTCCTTTAACCCCATCACCTCCAGTTAGAAAATAAAAAACACCTTTAGAGCCAATACTCCATCTGTTTTTGGTCTTGGCACCTTCTAAAGTGTCCAAGTTGATGATCAACTAATCTGCTATATTATTACACATTGATTTAAGTGCCAAGATCTTGGAGAGTCAATCAGTGTTTGGGTTTTCATTAGAAGGTTCTAAAAGTGTCAGCAAAAAGACTTATTGTAAGATGAAGCATATGTAGAATTAATTCAATTAGGTTCAGTTCAACCAGTATTTATGTAAGGCACTATTAGATGCCAGTAATATAAAGGAAAAAAAGGGAAAAAAGTACCTCTCCTCCAGGAGCTTGTAAGCTAGTGGGGAACAATGATGAATATGTACATGCATTCATTTACTGTTCAGTCCTTCAGTTATGTCTGACTCTTGGTGACCCTGTGGACTACAGCAAGCCAGGCCCTTCTGTCTTCTAGATCTTCGAAAGTCTGGCCAAGTTTCTGTTTGTTGCTTCTATGACACTGTTTGTCCATCTCATCCTCTTCCATCCCCATCTCCTTTTCCTTTCAGTCTTTCCCAGCATCAGTCTTTTCCATCGAGTCCTGTCTTCTCATTATATGGCCAAAGTATTTAGGCTTCAGTTTCAGTATTTGTCCTTCTGATAAAGAGTCAGAGTTCATTTCTTTAAGCATTGATTTCTTTAAATTTCTTGCTGTACAATGAACTCCCAAAAGTCTTCTTAAGCACCACAATTTGAAAGTATCATTTCTGCATAGCTCAGCTTTCCACACACACATATGCACACACATACATATATGTGTACATACCTGTATATAGGAATGTGTGAATATTATTTATACATTTGTATACATGTGTGATTATACCTATAAACATACATGTATGCCCTTACTTATACACATATATACAAGTACCTATACATATATGCACATATATACACTATTAATATATACATTAACTATTGACATACACATATACATTACATATATACACACATATAGAGAGATACATAGATTGACAGTAAAGAAATAAACACTAAGGACATTTTTTGTGGCAAGAACACAGAAAACTGGTCAGGAAAAGACCATTAATGGAGGGAGGATTTCAGCTGAGCTAGAATGGCACCAGTGATTCCAAAATGGAAAGGGGAGGAAGGATACATTCTGGATAGTGTGGTGGAACAGCACGTACAAGGGCACAAAGCTTGAAGGTGTGATGTTATGCACAAACAAGAGCAAGTAACCTAGTTTGACTGAAACATAGAGGGAGTAATAGAGAGTAATGTGAAATTATTCTGGAAATAAAGGTTTAAGCAGAATTTGGAAGGCTCTAACTGTTAAAAGAGGAGAGTTTGCATTTTATATTCATGGCACTTTGAATAATGCCATTGTCATATCTGTGCTAAAGAAATGGCAGTTTGGTAACTGTTTAGAAGATGATGGATTAGAGAAAGGAATGATGGAAGGGAAAGTGACCAATTAGGAGGATATTGTAATTTTCATGGAAATAGTACTAAATGGTTTTGAGGTCGAAAGATATGTTTAGTCAAGGGCCTGTTCTGCCATCACTCACATGATTGGTAACTTCTGGAAAGTCACCTAATCTCTCTGACTCCATCCCACTTTCTTCATCTGTAGAATGAGGATAATGATATTTGTTTTACTGTTGTGAGACCAAATATGATAATATAATATAGGAAAAACTCTCTGTAAACTGTAAAATTATCATTACGTACCTTCATCTCTCAAATTACTATATATCTACTCTTCCCCCCCCCCCCATTAGAATACAAGTTCCTTGAAGGAAGGGATTCTTTGTTTTCCTTTGTTTTGTGTCCCAGAGGCTTGTTGATTGGCTGAATTACTAACATGTCCATGTCTTTATTATTTTCATTGCTATGCCTGCTTTGGCTATAGTTGGATATTATAGTACATGGCATCTTGAAAAAGAATAATATCAGTAATTAGAGGATCTGAATCTTCATTCTGGCTGTGCCATTTGTTAACTATGTGACTTTGGGTAAGGCAAATTGAGGTAGATAGACATCAACTGACTTTCCAAGGGCCACTCAGTAAGTAAGTGTCTTAGCTTTATTTGAACCTAGGACTTCTTGCCTCTAGGTCTACTGATTTATTTGCTCTGTGACATGGCTACCACATTATTTTAAAAACCTACATATCTCTTTTGGTTGCTCCTTAATTTTTTTAAAAGATACCCTAACTTCAACTTGTTTTTGGTCTTTTTTTCCCCTTCCTAGAAAGAAATGTTTCCTTCCACAGGGGACCATCATTTGAATCTCTTCAGATTGAGGAAAGATCCATTGCTTTTTTCCCTTCTGGCTTCTTAGAATTTCTACTTTCTTCTCTCTACTGGTTATATTCTAAAAACACTACACTAAATTACCATATCGAATGTGCAACACGGGATTGACCTGTGCCATATGTGAAACATTGATGATGGTCAATATAGTTACTAGTGAGCATAAGTAGCCATTTAAATTTTTAATTGTAAATCAGAGTATAGGAGGAGCATTCTGCTGTTTTGGCAAGATTGTTATCTGTGCTTTTTAAACTTGAAATCTTGATGATATTCTCAAGAATATATAGTAAAATCAAACATGATGTACTTTTTACACTGTAAACTTCTAAGGACAGGAACATTGTTTTTTCGACATTTTTTATCAGTCTCAGGTTGTAGCACAATGTTCTTCATATAGTAAATACTTTATAATTATTTTGTTGAATTCAATTAACTCACTCTTTTGAAAAGTTTTATTTATACAATTTCCCTGAGGAAAAACCCATCTGATGAATAGTTTCATGTACTTGGTATATATGCTCACTGAATTTGGGATGGGTATGCAGACACATCCAAGGAATCATTCTCATTAATTATTATCCAAAGGAGAAGGGAAAGGGCCAAATACAACTCTTTTTTTCTCTCTGTTTAGAATTTTATTTTGCAAATTACATGTAAAAACAAATTTTGACAGCTGAAAATAATCACATCCTTCCCAGCAGATCATCTTACACTAAAGCTGTTATTTTGTATAGAGGACATTTCTCTCTGCTTCAGTTCAAGTGGGTCTTTCCAGGTTTTTCTGATAGCATCCTGTTCATAATAACTTTTATATAGTACCTTAAACTTGACAAAGAATTTTCTTCGCAATAGCCCAACAAAGTAGGTACCATACATTTTGCCATTATAATCAATCATCATAACTGTTTCCCTCCATCTTATTCCCTTTCCATCATATTTATTCTATTTTCTATCTTCTTTGACCCTATTCCTTCTCAAAAGTGTTTTGCTTCTGACTGTCTCCTCCCCTGCTCTGCCCTCTATTCTTTCACCCTTCCCTCCTTATTCTCTTCCTTTCCTATATTCCAGTAGGGTTAAATAGATTACTTCTCCCAATTGGATGTGTATATTATTCCCTCCTTGAACCCACTATGATGAGATTAAGATCTTTGAGCTAATTCTGTGTTCTAAATTTTTCTTCTTCGCTTCCTCTACAACCCTCGCTATGAAGTCAAGCAATTCAATATGTCATACATGCAGTTATGCAGAACATCTTCACCTTCCTTGAAAGTGTTTTGCTTTATACCACTTTGGAGTCTTTTTCCCAGGAAGATCATAAAAAAGGGAAAAGGACCCACATGTACAAAAATATTTATAGCTGCTCTTTTTGTGGTGCCAAGAAATTGGAAATTGAGGGGTTGCCCATCAATCGGAGAATGGCTGAACAAGTTGTGGTATATAAATGTGATGGAATTCTATTGTGCTATAAGAAACAATGAGCAGGAGGAGTTTAGAGAAACCTAGAAGGACTTGCATGAACTGATGATAAGTGAGATGAGCAGAACCAGAAGAATGTTACACACAGTATCATCAACATTATGTGTTGATTAGCCGAGATAGACTAGATTCTTCTCACCAATACAACGGTACAAGAAAGTTCCAAAGGATTCATGAGGAAAAAGGCTCTCCAAATCCAGGGGAAAAAAAGAAAGAACTGTAGAATATGGATGCTGATTGAACCATGCTATTTCTTTTGTTTTTGGTGCTGTTGTTTTTCTTTTTTGAGTTTTTTCCTCTTTTGCTCTGATTTTTCTCTTATAACATGATTAATTCAGAAATATGTTTAATGTTATATTATATATATATGTATATGTGTATGTGTGTGTGTGTATATATATATATATATATAACCTATATCAGATTGATGCTCAAGATTTCTTCCTGGTTTCCCACTGTGGTGGGATAGCCAAATTACTCCTTAGGTCCTGAAGATACCCCTGCATCCCCCCACCCCCCACCCCCACCCCAAGCCAGCTGTTTAGCCCTCTCACCCTACCATAAGCTTAGTTCTAGAACATGGTGGTGCTGCTGCTCATTCAGAGGTTCAGGGTAAGTTCCTCTGGCACATAGTGCCTGGAATCTGTGTTGGTGTGATTGAGGGGTTGGACTCTGCTAATAGCCCAGCATGACTCCCTCTGATCTGTCTTTGTCTGAAATATAATCTCAGACTGTCTTTTTGTGGATTTTGCAGATCCAGGGATTGTTTTATTGCTGTTTGGGGGGTAATTCTGTCAAGAAATCTGTGTGTTTAATGTCTTTTCTCCAAATAGAATTCTTCATGACTTGTCCAGTATGTCAGGCAAGACTTGAATCTGGGTCTTCTTTAATTCAGGGTTGGCTCTCTAGACATTATATCTTGCTAACACACTCAAGAAATATGATAGTTTAAGTGACAATAGCTCTAGATTGACAAAAGATACACATATACCTATACACTATAAATACTACATATTTAATTATAATACTCATATATATTTAGTTATATAATTATTTCAATAAAAGTTGACAGTGAGGTTTGAAGAATTGGTTATTTGGGTTTTGTTATTATTATGTGCTGTACAACTTGATGTAAACTAGATATGTATTTTCATTCATTCCATGTCTTTTACAAAAACCTCAAATGCATTAATGGCCTTAAATGAATCCTTGATTAAAGATATTGCAATGCTTCAAGTTCATCATTCTGAACTTCATAGATCATTTGTATATTGTGTTAGTGCTGTTTCGTATGTGTAGATGTACATGTAGAAGCTATAGAAGATTGGATTGTATCTTTGCTTACCCAAAGGTATATCCTAATTTGCCAATTTTTTAAGCCTCTTACTTGATGTTCTTTGTATCTTCCTTAAAAAGTATTAAAAGTACAGTATGGGGAAAATGGTTAATTAATATTCCTAATTCATATGGTTCCACCTCATTCTAGTTGAGTGTTAAGTGTACTATATTCAATAGAAAAATGTTTTTTGGCCTAAGAAGAACTAACAAATACTGGTTGTGTGAGTTAGGACAATTAATTTAATCTCAGGCAGTTGTTTAAGGCACAAAATTGCATAAAATGTACTGATAGAAAATTCCCTCACTACATTAATTAAATGTGGTCCAATTCTTTTCCTCTCACCCACCCCCTGACTGTTCTAAGTGATTGTTTTTAAAATAGTAAACCCAAATGATGAAGTATGAATTATGGTTCTCAAATAAGTCATATTTCAGTTTCTAAATGGGAAGACTGAGTACTGAACTCTAAATCAATACATTCGGTAAGTTTTGTTAAATCAGATAATATGTCTGATTCATGTCATTTACAAAAATGTTCTCAAATACATTAGACCACATTGCTGGCCTTGATTGAAACTTTGATGATTAAGAATATTACAGTGCCTCAAGTTCATAATTCTGAACATCATAGATCATTTGTAGGTTGTGACTAATATATTTTACATTCTACTCCTATATGGCTTAATTTTTTAAAATTAAATTTATTTTATTCTGAACTTAAGAATTTTTTTTAAAAAGCATTTCTGTAAAAGTAGAAGAGAAAAATGTAAGATGATTACACATGCAGCTTCACATCTATCTTTACAACTTGCAATTATTTTTAAATATAAAGTTATCATATAAATTTCTTTCCTTTTTTCTTCTACCCCCCACCCTAGAGATAGCTACCATTAGACATATATATGTATGTATATGTGTGCACCCATGCATGCACATACACATATATATATGTATATATACACACACATATATACATACTCATTCTATACTCACTTCTATTTATAAATTCCTTCTCTCAATTCAGACAGCATCTTCCTTTATCATTTCTTTGTGGTTAATTTAAGTATTTACAAAAGTGAAAATTAGTTGTACAAAGTTGTTTTTCAAACAATATTGCTGTTTATATACAGTGTTCTCTTGTTTCTCCTGATTTTGCTCTTCAGTATTTTATGTTTTTCTAAGATGATCCAGCTCATTATTTCTTATACAACATAATAATATTCCATCATGATCATATACCATCCTCAAAATCAATGTTACTATTCTTCATAAGGTTATATGGTATCATGGTATGAGAAGAAAAATCCTGGCACTTTGTGCTAGGCCCATTACTGACCCTTATTTACTACTTGACCTGAATGAGGACACTTACTCTTTGTTTATATAATTCTCCTAAGTATTATGGGAACTATTTTGTCCAAGTTTGCACATGCATTTCAAAAATTTGCTGATTACTATATCAAATACCATTTCTGATTTCTTCAATATTTTGCTTTCTCACTAATAAAATCTTGAATTCTGAAAAAAATAACTTCTAATAATGCTTATCCTTACAACTGGAATGCTCTTCAATAGTTAAGTCACACTCAGTTACTTTTGCAATATTTTTCTACTCAGAACTAAATAATGTGATAGAAAAGTGCTTAATTGAAGAATTCTCAGATCTGGAACAAGTCAATCAGCCATTTAGTGGTAATTGCTCCTTCTCTTGTGACCATCTCTGAATACCCTGTGGCACTGAATGTGAAAGATGAAAAATGATTTCAGGAAAGCCAAGCATTCCATCTTTGTCTTCTTCCAGTCATCCAAAGTATTCCTGTGGGGATAAGATAACTCTACATAATCCTCTAATATCTTTGCTGGAAGGACTGTAGTGAAAGTATAACGGTTTGCAAAGGTAATTGAGCCAGGGAAAGATTCATTCCTTGAGAAAGTTCCAAATCATTCATGTAAATATTTTTTCAGAATTTCTTCTATTTTATGGGTTGTCCTTAGAAATCACATTTTCTAGGAAATAGGAAATTATATCAGATATAATTGGTTGATGAGAGACTGGGGCATTTTCAACTCATCTACCTATGGTAGAACATCCATTGTGTCCCTATAATCATTGAGCATGAGCCTCTTATATGATGCCATTGAGTATGCATATCCATTTTCATCTATTCTTATGAATGATTTGGCTTCCTCTTACCATAGAACTTTCTCTAAAACATTTCTCATCATGATGATAATTACATGCTATCCATTTTAAAGCAGTATAAATAAATATTTCATTAATAAGACCTCATGAATATGTATATACATGTATACACAAAACAGCATGTGTGTACATACATATAAAAGTATACAGAAATACACAGATATATTTAGGATATCTTATTTATAAAAATTAAAATATGTGGGGCAGCTAGGTGGTGCAGTGGATAGAGCACCAGCCCTGGATTCAGGAGCACCTGCATTCAAATCTGGCCTCAGACCCTTGACACTTACTAGCTGTGTGACCCTGGGCAAGTCACTTAACCCCAATTGAACCCCAAAAAGAAAATATGTTATATAGGAGGACTTATATGTAATTTGACATGGATATATACACATATGCAAACATTTCTATGTATATGTATATACATATACAAATGTAGCTACATGTTTATGGAAGATTTTATATACATTGAGTTCTCCAGGAGACAGTAAGGCTATATTGCAGTTAGAAAAGCTCCATCCATCTTGGGTTCTAGTACATTATCACATACAAAGAGTAAAATCTCTTTTCCTACTGCATGCTAACATCATCATACTCAAAATGAAAATACTGTTTTCATTTCTGAATGCTACATTTTAGGAACTACATTAATAAACTAGAGTGCATCAGTGAGGTGAACTGATTTAAAACTAAGTCATAACAAAAATTAGTTAAAGGAACTGAAGATTGTTAGTCCCACTTTAGTGTGAAGTAATACAGAATGATCTTTAAACACTGGAAAGATTATTATGGGGAAAAGGGAATGGGCTTGTGTAGACTCCGAGATTTTTTTAAGCTTTTTTGTGTCACAGATGTCTTTAGATAGCCAGTGTGGCTTAAAGATCCTTTCTCAGAATGATGTTTTTAAATAACTGAAGGAAATGTTGTTTCATTTTAAAAGTTAGTGAAAATAAGTATGTATGTTTCCATCCAAATTCACAGACTTCCTGAAAAGTATAACTATAGATTCCCGATGTATCCATGGACCCTAGCTTAAAAATCCCTATCTTTAATAGACATATGGATCAAAGTTATTGAAGATTTCAGTTTACCATAAGGAAAAAATACTTTCCAATGTTTATAGCTGTCCAGAAATGGAAATGGGCTGAATCATGGTGTGGTCATTTGCCTATGATTAGAGGTTTTCAATTATAGGTTTGATGGCCCTTTGTTGGGAATATTATAACCACAACAAAAATAACAACAATAATATACATTTATATGATATTTTAGGTGAAAGTCATGATTTAGGTAGCTGATTGATTAGGTGTCCTTTGAGGTCCCTTACAACTGTAAGATTTCATAAATGAATCTAAAGAATACAAACAATTAAGAAGGTGTCAGTTTTAATTCAGATTTCATGTGCAGCTGCATATTTATTGAAACACACCTGCAAAAGACTGAAAAGAAAGTGAATTATAGAGAGAAAGGACAATAATTGCGGGAGAGAGCCAACTAAAATTATCAAGACTAGTCATGAAACCTGTTACCCAAATATATGTGATAGCATAAGGATTCAGCATTTTGTCAAGGTCTCCAAATATGCATATTATGAAAAATCATAAAATCTCGTTTTTGTGAACTCATGGATAATGACTGTCCAAGGTAATTCTTAAATGTAATGTAGTTTCTGAATCCATGGTCATTCAACTATTTTGACCCAGAGAACTACAGAACAGGCAAACTCTAATAATGTTTTCTATAGCACAAATTGTATAGTAGTATATTTGGATGCCAGTCAATGATTTTGCAGCAATTAGAAAGTGTCATATTTCTTTTTATATGGTATAGGGTAATAGAAAGAAGACTTCCCTGGGGACCAGATACTCAGAGGTAAATAACCAAATCTAGTTGTGTGGCCTTGCGAAAAACTCTTTTAGTCTTCTTGATCTTCTTTTTTATTGAGGTTGTTGTTAGACTACACCTCTGATTTCATCTATGGAAGGGGACTACCACTAATGAAACTTTCTTCTCTAATGCAGATCAGCCAACATCTGTTATGCAGCTCATTTTTAGTCATCTCACAGTACTGAGATTTTAAGTGAGTTGGTAACACAGCTGACTTCCTCTTGTACTTCCTACATAATGAGATGGTTGAATTAGATCAAGGTTAGCCTATTTCCATTTTTGCATAGCTATAAATCAATTTTTTGTGTGTGTCATGGTCCTCTCTGATGATGGTAAAGCTGATGGCCTCCTTTTCAGAATACTATTTTGTCAAATTACCAAAAAAGACAATCAAATATTTCACATTTATTAAAACCTAAGTTTGTAAACAATAGGTTAATGACTCTAGGAGATAATTGCTAAGATGGTTTCTTGTTCTAACATTCCAAACAGGATGTTCTTGACAGTCATGGAATTTTTTTCAATCCACTGATTTATGGACAATAAACATCAAGTAACTGAAATCACAATTATTTAATAGAATGATGATCCGTAAAAGACAGTGATAAGGAAGTTAAAAACCAAGAATGAAAAGAACCTTAGAGCAACCTCTTGAGAACAACCTCAGATGAAAAAGTGGCATTCTTCCATATATTTTTTACACTGTATATGGTTCACCTCCCCCCAAACAAAACACAGAGAGAAAAAAAAAAGGGATTTGTCATTAGACACCACAATTTAGACTACAAAACATTTTCTCAGTAAAATTAAGTATCACAGAGTTTGTATACAAAAGCCAATGGAAAGTTTTTCTTCTTAGTATCGAGAAAAAACCTACAATGATTGACTAAATACTCATGAATATAAGAATATATGTTCTTCCTAGTCATCTGCATCTTTGAAGCATGGGAGTTGTTATTTTTCTACTTTTGTACTTGCCAAGGTCAAATATAATTAAGCTGTAAATTTTAAATAGCATTCCCATTTTTTCATTTCAGTTAGAATGGTAGATTTGTTCATCTCTGGTAAGGACTGCTTCTAAGGAACTTTTTAATCTTTCTACACAATTATTGTACTGAATATCTGAATGAGTCCTAGCCAGCAGAAATTTCTGTGATTCTGGACACGTTTCAAACATCATTTTGACCTCAAAGGAACTCTTTTTTAGGATGGCATTTCTTCTATGACCTCCTATAAACTTTTTTTTTTTTTGGTGAGGCAATTGGGGTTAAGTGACTTGCCCAGGGTCACACAGCTAGTAAGTGGTAAATGTCTGAGGTCGGATTTGAACTCAGGTACTCCTGAATCCAGGGCTAGTGCTCTATCCATTGCGCCATCTAGCTGCCTCCTCCTATAAACTTTTAAGGAATGCCAAGGCATGATCAAGTGTTCTTGGGTTTGTGAACTTAACTTTCCAATGTTCTCTGTGTATCTACACAATTTCAAAATAATTAGTGTGATATCCCTGTCTTTTAATCAGACTGGTAGTTTGTTTCCTGTCATATGAGCTAAAATAAGCATATTTTTCTCCTTTATCTGTGGCTTTTGAAATTGTAGCCACATCAGAGTTTGTTGGTTTTGTTATTCAGTCATTCATTCTATCTGACTCTTTGTGATCCCAGGGATCGTGGCACCCCAGACCCTTTTATTATCTAATATATCCCAAATTTTGCCCAAGATCATATGAATTGCTTCCATGACACTATTTATCCATGTCATCATCTGCCGTCCCCTACTCCTTTTGTCTTCAATCTTCCCAACATCAAGGGCTTTCCCAATAATTCCTGTTTTCTCATTATTTGGCCAACATTTTAGTTTCAGCATTCGCCCTTCCAATGAATAGTCATATCAGAGACCATTGCTCATTTTAGGATTAACTGGAACCATTCTTCTTCTGGGATTCAGTTGTGCTTTTTTCCATATCCTAATAATGTGCTATTGTAGACTCTTGCTTGGGGTCTGTGGATACAAAGACAAACATGATAAAATCCTTGCCTGAAAAGAGCTTAAGTTCTAGGTCATGACCCCCTAATTACAATCCAAAGCAGGACTATGTTCTATGTAGTCTTAGGGAAGATTCTTCTATTATTTTGGACCTACTGCCTCTTGTAAAGTTATATGGCAAGCATACGTAGCAGCTTAAAGAAGGTACTCATTTCATCATTTTTTTAAAATGGTAATTGACTAAAAGTTGGGTTTAAGTATAGAATTATTCAAGAAGTCATAATTATATTGAATAATTTTCAATAAATTTGAATTCTTTTTGAATTACTAGGTAAGAGGAAATATAAATATTTGCATATACTTGGCCACATATTTTATTTTATTTTATGTCTTTTATATAAGGTGTGTTATATTTTATAAATATGAAAGGAAAATAACACTTTTTACTCTAATAATAATCACCTGATTTTTATATTATCAATACTATATTATATAATATATATATTGAATCTTGGCTTTGGGATCAAATATCAGAGCTAAACTTAGTTTTTAGCTGCTCTTTTTTTCTTTCTTTTTTTCTATTTTTTTCTTTTTTTTTTTTTTTTTGGTGAGGCAATTGGGGTTAAGTGACTTGCCCAGGGTCACACAGCTAGTAAATATTAAGTGTCTGAGGCTGGATTTGAACTCAGGTCTTTCTGAATCCAGGACCGGTACTCTACCCGCTGTGCCACCTAGCTCTAACCTCTTAGTTTTTAAACCATGCTTCAGTACACTACCAAGATTCTGATTTTTTCTTTATTTTCCAACAGTTCACTTGTTTAATTAAAATAAGCTACAAAAATGTGAATTCATTATAAATAACTAAGAATACTCATTGGTACATATTTAAGGCAAAAAACTCAGAGTCAGAGAAACTCTATGCCCAGTATATCAAATCAAATTTTTAAATTTTAGGTATCTTAATCCTTTACCATTTTATTACTATGCCCTGTTATAATATAGTGTTGCTGGTATGAACTGAGAATAAATGTCATTCTTTTAGAGTGGTCATATTTTTCTATATTATCTTTCCTTTGTATCAATGAGGGAAATTAGGAAAGTTGTGTCTTCCCTAGCTCTTGAGAAAATTGTTTCTCTGGAGGCTAAGAAAATGCTCTTTCTGAAGTAACTGCCATCTGACTGCCGAAAGTTCATAAGATGAATTTTTTTTCCCCTTTGTTAAAAAGTTTTACGCAATTGCATTTATTTTGTTAAATGTTCCTTCTGTTTTGTTTTGTTTTGTAGGCAATGGGGGTTAAGTGACTTACCCAGGGTCACACAGCTAGTAAGTGTCAAGTGTCTGAGGCCAGATTTGAAGTCAGGTACTCCTGAATCCAGGGCCGGTGCTTTAACCACTGCGCCATCTAGCTGCCCCCCTGTTCCTTCTGTTTTAAGTGAGATTCACATTTCCTCATATTGCTCTCTGGATAAGTACAAATGTCTAAAAGAATCAACATACACTCATGTACACACTCACATAAATACAAATGTGAAAACATCCTTGAGAATTCATCAAATAAGCAAGACTACAACTAGAACATCATTACAAATTCCACAGTTCCCTAATATAACATTGAGAGATAATAACTTATAAATAATGTTCTTAATAGTTTGTGGCTATGATATATAGGCATGATCTTTAGATCACATGAAATGAAAACCTTTCAAAATATGGAGACCGGGTAGAAAAATGAGAAGATCTTTTATGGGAATCTTATGGGATATGTAACATCCATGTCATTTTTTCTGCCTCTGGAGAATTGACACAAGGATACTTTGAATAATTCTAAGGAAGATAAATTTATCTCCCAAACAACATTATTCCATGATATAAAGCAGTCCTTTTATCCATCTATGCATTAATCTGCAGATAATTAATCACAAAAGAATAATAGTAGGATGATGACTTGTCCTCACACCATTACTATCTGAGTCTCATAAATTATGAGAATAAGACAAGAAAGGAATAAACCAACATCAAACACCATTCAACAACTTAATTACACAGCATATTAAAGTTTACAAAGTGCTTTACATAAGGAGAGCTTTATCTTTTGAATGCAATCTCTAACTATTCCTTTTCTGTCGTTCTGGAAATTTGACCAGTTGATATAATTAAATTAAGTTTGAATTTTCATTTTTAATTGGAAAACCCTAACCCAAGCAAGTTATGAAATCACAAAGGAAGAAGCCTTTAAAAAAAAAAACACAATTGCTGTTCAATCAGACATATAGACTGCCCTTTAAGAGGCCTTTAAGGACCAGACTTTACAATAAAGTAATGGACCAGGCTTGTGCTTCGGAAGAGTTTCCCTGACATGCTTGGGTAACTACTAATAAGCCAAGACTGCCAGAGTCTTTGCACTTTTCCTTAGTTCAGACTAAAATGAAGGGAAGCAGTTTAATATCTATCAACTTAAAAAAAATATATATGCTTCCTTCTTACAGGACATAAAATAAAGCCAGTCTTTTTTCTACAGAAAAATAATATTTTAGAGTGAATAATAAATATTCAAAGAAAGTTGCTTAATAGTTTTCTAATTCATTATTTTCAATAAATCCCTTCATAGCATAGGATCTCTCTGGGCCCCCAATAAAAGTAATAATCTATGCTCTTGTGAAATTATGTAATAATAGAAGTATTTGAATATTCAATGATTTACATATAATCTTTCCATTTTATATATGTGGGTCTGTATGTATATGCGTATATATACATACACATGCATGTATGTATGTATCTATGTATAGAGATATAGTGAAACAATCCACTCTATTATATGTTTATAGTTTATTTGCCTAGACCTCATGTATAAGTCATTAAGTCCAGGATATAGGATATATACATCCTAGGAATATATACTTGCACACATATGTGTGTTTTATGTCATATAAGAACTCCCTCTATCAGTGCAGATTTCTCCCATCATTTAGTTGGTTGAGTCTTAGAAGGATTACTGACTCTCTGGTAGAATAAGTAAATTTTCTCAGAGTAATCATTTTCATATTAGAGTACTTCACCTATATTTTTTATTATGGTAGCAAGTAAAGAATCAGTGATTTCCTCATAAGGGAACTTCACCAATACAGATTGTAATCCATTATAAGGTAGATAAGACCTAAACTCTGGTCTTCTTATATTGAGGTCTAGTACTCTATCCACTAAGCCATGATGCATCTTTAGACTTTTATTACTACATAAAATATATTTTGCCTTATTTTTATTCATTTCCCAAGTACAGTGATACCATAACATTTTTTTTGGTGGGGCAATGAAGGTTAAGTGACTTGCCCAAGGTCACACAGCTAGTAAGTGTCAAGTGTCTGAGGCCTGATTTGAATTCAGGTCCTCCTGAATCCAGGGCTGGTACTTTATCTACTGTACCGCCTAGCTGCCCCCTCACCCCCTCCCATAGCACTTTAATACTGACTACTACCACCACCAATAACAACAAAAACTAAACTACCTATTAGATATACTATTACACATATTCAAATATTCTTAATTTTATTAGGTATTATTATCTAATCCCCATACAAACCAAAATTTTCTTCCTTTCTTTTAATGAATGGTAATATAATAAATTATTCGCATTATTTCTAATTATACTATTTTTGTTGCAACATGAGTACACATCTTTCAAACTTGAATGGTATGATTGATTGTAACCTAAAACATAAAATAGATCAGTATTTGTATAATGAATAACATCTGTCTCTCTGTCTAATACAGTGGCTTTGTCATAACAGAATTCTGATATCTTGTTATAAACTCACTAACAAAATAGCCTCATTATTTTCCTGCTTCTGTTCCCCAAAGAGATGAATGTTAGCTTTTACTCTTTTCTCTGCATTTTGGCATATTCATACAAAATATACTCTTACAAAAATTGCACCATTGTAAATTTATTTAATTTAAAAAGAAAATGAGATGACTTTTGCCATCCAGATAGAATTAACCACTGCTTAAAAAAGAAAAAGAAAGAAAGAAAACGTGTAGTTGGGCATTATAACACACCTTGAATATAATGAATACCATTTTAGGAAAACTGTGCTTATTCGGAATATTTGAATTTCTGATTAAAGTCATCTCTCTGTTTCTTATGTATTTAGATGATTTTTACTAATGTACAAAATGATGCCTGTTTCTATATAATGCTTTCAAATAAAACTGAATTGGAAGTTTTAGTTGCAACTCATAGGCCGAGTATTGGGGTGCTGATGTACATAGCAAAACACAGCCAGATTCATGTGAGTTAAACAAGGGGTAGCAAAAGGGAAGGTGGTAGTGCATAGAGTTTTACTTTTCATCCTAGGAATTGATTCAATCGGTTGTCACCTCTCTGAACTGTAATGCCTGGACATTCAGGCTGGTAACAGCCTAATTTTTCACCAACAAAGTCGCATCCTTTTTTTTTTTTTTTTGGTGAGGCAATTGGGGTTAAGTGACTTGCTGAGGGTCACACAGCTAGTAAGTGTCAAGCATCTGAGGTCGGATTTGAACTCAGGTCCTCCTGACTCCAGGGCCGGTGCTCTATCCACTTCGCCACCTAGCTGCCCCTGTATCCTTGTTTTTGATAGAACTAGCCAGGCAAGCAGATGACAAAAGTGATTGTGGAAGGTGGGCTAAACCTGAATATCTTGGGAAGGAGTTTGTGCTTCTAAAACTCAGCTTAGTATTCTAGTCTATTCCAAATTTTCCAATGACACCTATTACCCCTAAGGTTGGGGAAAGTTTGCTTTTGGTATTTCACAAATAAATGCCACCTGAAGCTGCTAGACTGCTCTTATTACAAGTATAAAAATTTTCTAGACCTCCAAGGTGACTTAAATTAATCCCAGAAGTGATTCAAGAAGATTCGGTCCATAGTCTTATCTCTGGAATAATTTTTTTTTCCCCAAATATGAAAAGCATAGTTGAATTCCTGGGTTTCTAAAACTTTCTAGAATTAGGTAATGGGGCTTAGAAGTGAGGCTGTGGGCTAAACATTTTTCAATGAAATAAATGTGTAGACATGACATAACAGTGATCCATATCAGTTTCATAAATCAAAGGCACAAATAGATGTCCCTTAAACAGGGAGTCCCTTAAGTCAAAAATTCAATCTCCCAAAAAAGAAAAGCAAATTTAGTTTTAAGACTGATGAACCCTCCCATATCATTGTTTTATTTTTTTTCTCTTCTACAACTATGCTATGTTATGTCCAGTTACCCTTTTTATTTGTGTCTAGAGCTATAATATCATCTCATTCTGGAAACCACTTTTTAGAATCCTGACTTCTTGAACATTTCCACTTGCAGCCCCTTTCCGCCTAAGAAATTTTTACATAACCCAGGGTAATATATATATATATATATATATATATATATATATATATATATATATATATATATATAGGTATAGAAATGAGGTATAAAAATCTATTGCCAAACTTTTGTGACCCCCACATTCAGTTATATGACCCCCATATGGGGTTGCAACCCATAGTTTAAGAAGCTTTGACCTAATACACTGAGAAATTAAGTGACTTGACCACTGGTACACAAAAAAGAAGTATTTGAAGCATTACTTTAAACCTTGTCTTCCTGTCTTCAAGGCCAGTCAATCTACTTACTGAACTTGTTGAATTATTTCAGTTGTGTCCAACTCATTATGATCCCAATTGGGGTTTTCTTTTTTTTTTTTATTAGTGAGGCAATTGGGGTTAAGTGACTTGCCCAGGGTCACACAGCTAGTAAGTATTAAGTGTCTGAGGCCAGATTTGAACTCAGGTACTCCTGGCTCCAGGGCCAGTGCTCTATCCGCTGCGCCACCTAGCTGCCCCCTAATAAACACGTGTTTTGTTTTGTTTTGTTTTGTTTTTGTTTGTTTTTTGGGTTTTGGGTTTTTGTGTGTGAGGCAATTGGGGTTAAGTGACTTGCCCAGGGTCACACAGCTAGTAAGTGTTAAGTGTCTGACTTGTCCAGGGTCACACAGCTAGTAAGTGTTAAGTGTCTGAGGCTGGATTTGAACTCAGGTACTCCTGACTCGAGGGCCGATGCTCTATCCACTGCGCCACCTAGCTGCCCCTCCAATTGGGGTTTTCTTGACAAAGATAGTGGAGTCGTTTGCTATTTCTTTCTCCAGCTCATTTTACAGATGAGAAAACTGAGGCAAACAGGATTAAGTGACTTGTCCAAGGTCACATGACTAGTAATTTTCTGAGGCCAGATTTGAACTCAGGAAAATGAGTCTTTCCAATTTCATACCCTGCACACTATTCACTTAGAACTCTTGAAAACAATCCCTCTGAGGCTATCCAAAAGACTACTTCTATGATAATTATTGCTTAATCCATGGAACAGGCAGAATGCATTACATAGGTAAATACTTCAAAATCTGTTTGTTCCCTAATGTTTGGTCTTTTAATTAAATCATTATGATATCTTAATATTTACATTTAGGCTTTTGAGCATTTCTGTAAATAAACTTTCCTTGTCCCATTAGCTGGCCACAAAATTGTATGTTTGTTTTTATGTTAATATAGTATTTATAACTGTATATTTCTAGTAAGTCAGAAAAAAATGCATCTCTTTAAATAATAGAGGCTTTTTATTTAGTCACATAAGCATAAACTACATTTTAATGACTTTGAAAATATTTTGTGTTTTGCTTATTATTATATTTAAATTTACCCCACCAATTCTTATTAAATCTTCCAACATGTGTTAGCAAATGAATTTAAATCTATAAGCATGCTAGTATTATTTTTAAGTGAATGGGAACATGCACAGATCAGAGCAATTCCTCCATTTGTACAGTGACTGAACCTTGGTCTCACTAAAAGCTTCCAATATGGGAAGACATTGCTTCACTAGAAAGTCACTGTATCATTTCCTTATTTGCTTTGAATTAGATCCCAAACACAGAATTACTTCACAGAAATGAAATTTACATGAATAAATTTTGTACTTAGGGGGGCGGCTAGGTGGCGCAGTAGATAAAGCACTGGCCCTGGATTCAGGAGTACCTGGGTTCAAATCCGACCTCAGACACTTGACACTTACTAGCTGTATGACCCTGGGCAAGTCACTTAACCCCCATTGCCCTGCAAAAAAAAAAAAAAAATTTGTACTTAGTGTAAATGAATAACAAGGTTATTGGTGGTCTTCTGTTAAGCATAAATCATGTGTGTTCTCACATATATACACACAAACATATATCATTAATTTTCAGGTACTTGATTTTTAAAGAAAACAAAATAATTTACTTATGAATTCAGCAAAATGAACTGGCAATTTTCCAATGAAGAAATCAAAACAATTTATAGTCATATGAAAAAATGAACTAGAGCATTATTGATTAGAGATTTGCAAATTAAAACAAACTTGAGATAACATTTTACACCCTACCAGATTAGGTAAAATGATAGAAGTTGAAAGTGATAAATGTTGGAGGGGATGTGGAAAAATCAGGACACTAATTCATTGTCGGTGGAATCGTGAACTGATCCAACCATTCTGGAGAGCAATCAAGAAATATGTCCAAAGAATTATTAAACTACCTGTACCCTTTTACCCAGCAATACCACTATTAAGTCCACTTCCAGAGATGTTAGGGAAAAAGAAAAGAAACTAAACATTCTAAAATGTTTACAGCATCTCTCTTTGTGGTGGCAAAGAACTGGAAATTGAAGGGCTGCCTATCAATTAGGGAATGGCTGAACAAGTTGTGGTATAGGATTGTGATGGAATACCACTGTGCTATAAGAAACAATGGGCTCAATGATTTTTTAAAAAATGTGAAAAGATTTGGACAAAATAATGAAGAAAAACATGAGAACCAAGAGTATATTGTATACACTAACAACAATATTGTTTTAAGGATGATTTTAAGCAAATAACTTATTTTGACTATCATAAATACTCAAATGAACTATAAAGGACATGAAAAGAAAAACCATCTGCATCTAGAGAAAGAACTGATAAATAGAAGTATGTGTAAAATAATTTTACATATATATATAAATACACATATACACACACATATATATGTGTCTATGTATATATACACACACATACACCTATTTGTGTGCAATGGTAGCCATCTAAAGGGGAAAAGGAGTTAATAAAAAGGGGGAAAATTTTACATGATAATTTTGTTACATATTTGAAAGGAATAGCAAGTTCTGCACAGTAGATTTGCAGTTTCGTCTGCAGTCATCTTTTTTTATTGTACTATGTTATGGAAATGCTTGTTTTATTCCATAAATTAAGATTTTTTTCAAGTTAAAAAATGAATTCAGCAAGAACAATTTAAAACCTCTTTTTTGTCTTCTGTGAAAGTTTAGCCATTTATGTATATGAATTTGCAACACAGGACATTAAACCGAATTTTAAATTGTTTTAATTAAAATATTGATATGTCTTTTTTACATTGCCTTATTTACATGCAAATCCCTTCTGTTTCCCACTTTCAAAGAACCATTTCTTATAATTAAGAATAATAAAAGGGGGGCGGCTAGGTGGCGCAGTGGATAAAGCACCGGCCTTGGATTTAGGAGTACCTGAGTTCAAATCCGGCCTCAGACACTTGACTTACTAGCTGTGTGACCCTGGGCAAGTCACTTAACCCCCATTGCCCGGCAAAAAAAAAAAAAAAAAAAAAAGAAGAAGAAGAAAAGGAAAAATACACAGGTGAACAAATCTAACCAATATATCAGTAGTCTGATACTGTTTGAAGTGTTCCAACCTATAGTTTCCCACTTCTTCAGTGAATTGAGGAAGGAGAATTCTCTCTTATTTTCAGTTGTTCTGGATCATTATAATTTCACACCTTTCACTTTCAATTTTGATTTTTTTAATTTCCTTTTACATTGTTGCAATCATTTTATAAATTTTTTTCTTGTTTCTGATTACTTTACATCATTTCGAGCATTTTCCTTTGTTGCAATGATTCTTCAGATTGTATAGTTTATTGGGGCAGAGAGATAAAAATGAATTGTTAAATGCTTCCTGAGTTTAATTGTATTTAAGGAATATTAAGCATTTTCTGTGTGCAGAACACTGTTCTAGGTATGAAGGGAGATACAGCTATTTGTAGAATATTAATTTGGAGCTTGCAGTCTAGTGGAGAATGGAATAGGGTATGACACCTACAAAGATAATTATACTACACAAGAATGCATGAAAAGTGCATTGGAGAGGTTTTAAAACAAAGCACTACATTTTATCCTCTAGAAGCATCAGGCCCATCCATGGTAGGCTACAGAAATCATTATGATGTCTGCTGTGGAAGTGATATCAACTTAGTGGAAAACCTGAATTCTCATTAACAAGCCATTTGAAATGCAGTTGTGATACAGTCTGATGCATTAGCAGCTACTCGGTGCCACACCATTCAGGGGAAAGGTATATTTCTTCTTTTCTACATCACTGCTTTCAGCTTGAAATCATCAAGGAAAGCTCTACATTCATTTAGCAGGGACAATCCCAGGCAAGTCTTCAGTATAATAGAGGTGATTTCACTACTACTTTTAACCCCCTCTTTTTAGAAACAGCTAGGAGACCAACCAACAAGCTGTTGAAATAATCCAGGTGTGAGGTGAGGGGATCTTTAATCTGAGTGGTAGCAGTATAGAAAAGAGAAAAGTGAATATATGAGATAGGAATCTCCAGTGAAGTTCCAGGCTGTCTGATTTATGATCATGACTAAAGGAAACAAAGGAAGAAGCATCAGATTCAGGATTATCTTTAAGCATTAACACCCACATGAGACTCCGGGAAAAATATGCTGTGAAGCCCAGTTATGTAGTCAACAATTTGATAATATCTTTAGAGTGTCTATCTACATTTGTCAACTCTCATTTCTATTCAGAAGACATCCAGTTTGTCTTATTATATATATGGTGGTTCTAATTAAACACAATAGTATTTTTATCATTGAAGAAGTATGATTTACTATTGAACCTATGTTGAAATTCTGTCTCTGTAATGTACTAGCCATGTAATCCAAGGTGTGTTATTTATATCTATTAAATGAATATTTGGGGGTATATAAATATTATGAACAATCATAGGTTGTTTGTATTACACAATCTATTTCAAACCAAGGGGGTATGTTAGTACCAAAAGAAATCTTACAGTGATACCTAGATTAACAAAGGCAACATAGAAAAGTCTTAAATTTAGTTGCTTTTCCTAAATTTTAAAGATGGAAAAATGAAGGGAAGTATATTATTTGATCCATTTTATCAGATACTGTGGTTTACTTTGGTTTTAAGAACATCACTTTTTTCATCTTTCTTCATAACTCAGGTTAGAGAAGATAATAGTTTTAACCCTAACTATAAAGCCAAGAACAATAACCTCTTTTAACACCTGTATATTTCTCAAGAAGGTTATTCCTTTTTTAAAAACAGCATTATATTCCTAAAAGAAAGTTTTGGAACTTATGGACTTGTCAAACCAAGAAATGATCTTAAATACCATTTAATCTAAACCTTCATTTTAACATATGAATAAGACCATTTAGTTTAAGGGCTACATTTTACAGATAAGTGAATTTAACTTAACATAACAGCAACTTAGTGTATGGGCTAGGGTCCTATAAAGAACTCAGATCTTGGGCCAGCTAGGTGGTGCAGTGGATAGAGCAGTGGCCCTGGAGTCAGAAGGACATGAGTTCAAATTTAGCCTCAGTCACTTGACACTAGCTGTGTGACCCTGGGCAAGTCACTTAACCCCAATGGCCTCACCAAAAAAAAAAAAAAGAACTCAGATATTTTTCCAACCCAGGTCAATATTCCTTCTACTACATAATATCTTGAATTTCTTATTTAGAAAGATGTGGCCCTCATCAAATCAAAAAATTATGCATATTGAAGTTGCGATAATGCTTTTTTGAAATTTATTTAACAAAAATGTTTATGTTTTGCTTGTTTTTCTAAAGGACTCTGAAGTCATCAAATCTATTTCATGTTTAATTTAGGCAATAACAATCATATTAAAAAATTTTTGACAACACAGAGCTCCCAGGTTCTTAACACCCAATAGATAAAATTTTCCATATATTTCAACATCCATGGAATATGTAAAGCATGGGGTGAAGACTATTCTCACTTTCATTCCAAGAATTTTATTAAACAAAAATACATCTATAAGAAGGTCTGTCTCAAGAATTCATTTGAAATTCAGGGAAAGTTGTAAATATTCTTCTGGAAAGATGTATTTTTTTCAATGGAACTGTATATGGGGAGTTTATCTTCCAACACACATTCTTTGTTGAAAAAAGAAGATGCAATTAACAATTTATAATTTGTCAAAAAATATCTGTAGAGGTAATTTTCCTTGTAAATAAGCCTTGTAGGAACAATTACAGATCTTTAAGTATCTCAGTAGTAATTATTAATGTTTCCATTTAGGATATCATTCAGATGTTGGCCTTTTGTAGACAGCTACAAGATCCCTAGTTCCTTATAAGGAAGTTCATCTTTCTTAAAGTTAACACAAAATTTGATAAAAGTTGAGCCTAGGAAAGATTTCAGATGTTATGTTATTTCAAATGTATTGGATGTATTCTAATCCAATACATTTGAAATTGTTGCTGGAGAACATTTCCACTGTTGAGAGAGAGAGAGGAGAGAGAGAGAGACAGAGAGACAGAGAGACAGAGAGACAGAGAGAGAGAGAGAGACAGAGAGAGAGAGAGAGAGACAGAGAGAGAGAGAGAGAGAGACAGAGAGAGAGAGAGAGAGAATATCAAGAAACCAAGAAACAAAGAAAGCCTTACTTTTTTCTTTCTTTTTCTTTTTCTTTTTCCTTTTCTTTTTCTTTTTCTTTCATTTATACTTCTGGGCATAATTAGCCTTGCATAATATATACTAGCCTGGTAAAGTCTTGGTCCCAACCCTAGTTCATAGATGTTGGAAGCAATTGATATGTGTGAGGATGCAGGAGTACATCGCTAAGATAGGACAACTGGCATTTTGCCTCTGAGTAGTGAAATTTCAAGGGTTCAGCCAGGACTTTAACCAGAAGAAACAAGGGTGTTAAAATGAAATTAGCAAGAATAATTTCTTTCCCAGTCATGTCCCAGGCAAGTTTTTCCCTGGCCTTCTCTTTCTCCTCCCTTCCCCTGTTATTTTCTCTTGTCCCAGAGTTACTGTCTCAGCCAAGTTGTTCCACCTTGACCTTGAAATTTTTATCATGTAGATAGGAGTATCAAATTCCAAGGTCTCCACCCAGTACTTGAATTTGTCTTAAAGAATTTGTTTGAGAACCCCTTTCATGTTGTTTGTCCAGGACATCAGAATTTTATTTATAGTTCTATACAGAACTGCCATGATAGTGTTCAATGCATCTGCTCTGTAGAATGTTCACCTATTGGCAACCTGAGACCTAGAAACTATGTCAGTAGGTATTGAGGAAGGGGAGGAAAAAAAAGACTAAATTTACACTATAAAGATAATTATCAGAGCCAAGAGAAGGGGAAAAGCTATCATACTATTTCAGGCAATTTGGATTATTAGCTGTTCCATGAACTTTTATTTTTTTTCTATTAAAATTTAGTAATTGGGGCAGCTAGTTGGCACAGTGGATAAAGCACTGGCCTTGGATTCAGGAGGACCTGAGTTCAAATCCAACCTCAGACACGTGACACTAGCTGTGTGAACCTGGGCAAGTCACAACCCTCACTGCCCTGCAAAAAAAAATTTTTTTTAATTAAAAATTAAAAAAAAATTAGTAATCATCAATAAGCCACAAATACTGCAATATACTAATTTTTGGGGGGCTGGGGTGGGGCAATGAGGGTTTAGTGACTTGCCCAGGTTCACACAGCTAGTAAGTGTCAAGTATCTGAGGCTAGATTTGAATTCAGGTCCTTCTTAATCTAGGGTCGGTGCTTTATCTACAATATACTAATATTAAAGTAAAAGATTATATGTAAAATTGTGAACTTATATTACACATAGTTTTTAAAGCATATATTAAATTTCACACAGTAGTAACACAATTATTTAGTTTGCTTCCCCTTCTAATGACTCGGGGTTTTTTTTCAGTGTATTTTTTAAGGTTTTATTGATACTTTACTTTTTTTTTTTTTTTTAGTGAGGCAATTGGGGTTAAGTGACTAGCCCGGGGTCACACAGCTAGTAAGTTTTAAGTGTCTGAGGCTGGATTTGAACTCAGGTCCTTCTGACTCCAGGTCCAGTGCTCTATCCACTGCACCACCTTGCTGCCCTGATACTTTACTTTTTAAAAGCATTTCTATAACTCCCCACTAACTCACCTTCCCCATCCCTTTTTCCCCCAATCAAATGCCTACCTTATTATAGACAAATGTAGTCAGCAAAATAAATAATCACTTCGGCTACATCTAAAAATCCATGTCTCGAACCCATAATTTCTCTTCCAAGAGGTGGGAAGCTTGCTTCATCCTCAATCTTCTGAAGTCATAATTGGTAATGTAATAATCATAATCATAATACAATCATATAATATCATAAAATCATAATCATAATCAGAGCCCTGAGGTCTTTGAGAGCTCTTTTCCTTTATTGTAGCCATTTTTTTGCTCCTGTCCCTTCTGCTTTTTTTTTAATTCTAGATCCATTTATACAAGTTTCTCTGAATTATTAATAGTTATCATTTCTTAGTGTTCAACAATATCCCACTCCCTCCATATTCCATAATTTGTCCAGCCATTCATCATGTATGGACACCCACCCAATTTGTTCCATTGATTTTTTTGTGTTCTCTCCCCCATCACTGCATATGACCATTCCTTTTTTACTTTTACTTTCCCCTTTTACTTTCTGGGATCTTCTTCCTTCAAGGCCTCAGCATTCCCTTTTATCTCCAGCTGAAAGTATTTTCTCACTCCAAGTTTCTTAGATTACTTTAGCTAGAGCTCAGCTTTGTTATTATAATACCCTACTTGATATCCATGCACATGTTTTTGTCCCCTTCCAGTAGAATTCAGACTATCTGAGTGCAAAGACAAAATTTTTTCCCAGTGAGTAAAATAATGCCATGTATATGGTAGATGCTAATTTGTGCTTGTTTAAGGAGGAAATGGGAAGAATGGGGAAAAGAGAAAAAGTAGAGCAGATATGAGAAAAGGAAGAAAAATGCAAATAAGACCTGAACAGATTTGAAAATAAATGTGACTTTAGTTGTGTACAGATCATGAGGTGGCACTGTTTATTTTTCAGAAATTAAAGCTGTGTAACCAGGGTTGGAGAGCCAGAGTCTGTCTGTCTGCTTTCTCAAGATTTTATAAATAAATATATTAACAAGTCTGTATCTAGGGCTTTGACCTCATAACACAAGAAGATCAAAGAAGCATCATATGAAAATTAGAAAATACGTTCTCTGAGAGCAAAGGCCATTTTGGCTTTGTCAGACTACTAATAGAACCTTTTACACAGTCTTGCTCTTAGGATCAAATGATATCATATATGTTGAGTACTTTGCAGACCTAAAATTTTTACATAAATTTTGGCTGCAGTATTTTTCCCTTGCATTTTACCTTGCAAAGTTTTGTTTTGTTTTCCATTTTTTGGACTGGGCTATTGATTTTTTTTATGTATAGGAAGCTCTCAATGAGGTATTCTCTCTATTAATTTAAGTCAAGATCTCTCTAAAACTTAGAATCTTTGAGAATTGCCCAGAACACAAAAAAAAATTGAGACTTGCCAAGGGGGCCTCTCTTTTTCTCTCTCTCTTCAGTCAGGGATCCAGCTCTCTTTCCATGATGCCATACTGCCTCTTGCCTTGCACAAAGTAGGTGCTTAATAAATATTTGTTGAATTGAAATCATACCTCCATCCCTTGAAAGTAATGGGTAACAGTAATTTGGGGAACTTCATTTAAATAGCTACAACCTATCTTTGAAGTAGCTCTGAGCATGTGTAGTAGCCATGAGGAAGAACAGCATTATCATGATTTAAGCATTCAGTAAGAGATTCATTGCTGAATACTCAACAGAAAATGATCAATGAAGTTCCTACATTACCTGTATGTTCCTCTGAGTATTAAATATGTTATTTGGGAATAATTTCCTTTAACTAATGTGCTATGCCAGAGGCTCTGTGTTAAAAATGAAGCCATCTAAAAGTAACAAATGAACTAGTCCACTTGACTGTTTCTAAAGCCATTAAAAATTAAGCCCTTGATAGTCAGCAATGGTGATTAAGAAACATTTAAGACTTCAGAACATGATGTTCTCCCTTCAGAATTGGTCCTGCTTGTAAGCTCATGTTAGTGGCAACTATGGAATGACAGAGAGTATTTGTTTAGTAAATAGTGTTTTGAAGCAGGAGTAATAATTTCACATACCAAAAATAGTGCTGCACGTCAACCACTTTTCTTCTGGATGATTCACCAGGCCAAGAGCTTTAGTCTGACTTGATGAAAATGAAATATAGCTACGCCCAGCACTGAAGACCATGACAGAGTTCAGTACTGACATTTTGCCTCTTTGAAAATGGTGTCAGAATTGTGTAAAGGCAAGAGGAAAACTGCTTTGTAAAATAGCTATTCAATTTCCATTGTTGAATGAATATATTGAACATAGTATTGAACCTATAACATTTCATTTTTTACTGGGTGATTTTTAAAGAATGTACATACACATTTTTTTCTGAATTGGCTGTTAGTAGCTGTGTCTTTCTACTTTTGAATAACCAAGTTATGTCTAGCTAATATCTGCAGCAAGAAAAAAAAAGTTTAGAAATTTGTGAATTATCCTGTTTGGACTACAAAATGAAAAGCTATAATTTTGACAGAATCTAATTTAATTTTTATCTGCTACTTTAGAAAGTCCTTTCCAGAAAAAGAACAAGGTTGCCATTTTAGTCACACAATATGTTTTTAAAAGGACCTCTCTTTTCTCTCTTCGCATTATTAGCCTCAGTGTCTTCATCTGAATAATGAGGGTATTATAAGAGATAATAGATTTGGATCTGGAAGAAACTTTGGAGGTCATTTAACTCAATCCCCTCAGTATAATCATTAGGTAAATGAGGTTAGGTGACATGGACCAGGTCACACAGATGAAAAATAGCAGAAGCAGTTTTTGAACACAGGTTCTATTCATTTTAAATTCACCACTTTCCATTGTACCAGATGGCTTCATCTCTTTGGATTCTAACCATTTATGGATTGGTTTGTGATCTTCAATAAATTTAGGAAACTATATTTGCATTTCACAAGTATGTTTGAATTTTCAAGTCTTGGCATTCCACACATAAATCAAATGGAGGTGTTTATGGTCAAGCCATACAAAATGACTTTAGAAAACCACTAGTTATCCTATGAACAGTACAAATAATCATAGGATGATAAAATCATAGATTTAAAACTAGAAGGACTTTAGTAGTGATTTAATACCTTTATTTTACTAGTCAATCAGGAAATTAAAGCCAACTAGGGCTTTGTATGACCAAGATCACACAAATAGCAGATGTCGATTCAAACCAAGGTTCTCATGCTCAGAGTCTAGATTCACCTAAGGGTGGTTTGACCCCTAAAAGAGGGGCATGAAGGTCAAGCTTTTGCTCTTATTATGCCTCCCTTCAGGAATCAAACTCTGGGAAAATTATCTCATGTTTAGAGTGTCCCCACAACTTATAAGCAAAGTCCCTTCTAGAAGAGGTATCTGATTTATAAAAGGGGCAAAAGTGCTTAGTGTTCAACCTGACAATCTAATCTGCTGTTTTAAGCCATGCTCTTCTGATCTGGGATGCTTTCATATCATACACACACACACACACACACACACACACACACCACATTCTTTCCCATATGTGATAGTAGAATTTCAAAGGAGAACAGAGGAGAGATAAAGCCAGATACAAGGACAGGGAGACATCTCTCTTCAGAGTCCACATGGAAGCTTACTCTTCTGTATTTGCAAGAGGTGGTCTCTATGACCTTGGTATTTAATCATCTAAATCATGGTCCATGATCTTTAAAAGGAAGGGAATTGTCTAGTACATACTCTTAGATCATTTGTATAGTGATAGTAGAGAAAAATATGAATGCAGACTATGCAAACAGACCGGCTTAATGGCAGATTCTTGTGGCCACTGACCCAGGAGTTTCCAAAAAAATAGGGAAAAGCACAGATGGAGCTTTTGACAATCCACTTGTCACTGTGCTTGTTACATTGAGTCATAATTATCCAGTATTTTGATTCAGTCTGTGCCTAAGACCTCATGCAGCTTCTAGTGCATGCTACTTTACCCAGGATCACACACAATAGACTTGACAATAACCATACTTGAAGGAAAAGTTTTTTACATAATTGTAGATCACTTATTCCTTTTGGGGAGACCATAAAATGTGAGGTAATTTTCCTAGAGGTCTACTTCTGAGTGGAGAAATGAGAGATCAAGAATTTGACACTACTACCCCACTCTTTTAGGGATCAGGCCACATTTAGGATGGATCTGGGCTCTTAATATGAGCAATTTAATTTGAATCTTCATCTGTCATCTATGTGATCTTGGTCAAGTCAATTAACCCTACTAGGCTTCAGTTTCCTCATTGTGAAATAGGAAGATTGGATTAAATAACTACTAAGGTTTCTTCCAGTTTTAAATCTATGATTATATCATTCTATCATTGTATTTACTGTCCAAAGGACAACTAATGATTTTCTGAAATCATTCTTTATGCCTTAACCAGAAACATAGTTCCATCACAAAATAGCCTTAGCATACCTCTTAGTTCTTCTTTCTCTCAACATACTTAACTCTCTATTTGAAGAGATCTGAATTTAGGGAGAATGAGACAAGAGGCCCAAATTAGCTCTGCTTTTATGAACTATCTCAGAATGTGAGGAAGGCAGATGCCCTAAGTGGGATAATAATTATTGGCCTCCCTTCTATCCCTTCTTAAAAGTCCTTTTTCTCTTATTATGATAACTTGGATCGACAGATATTTGGAAGAAAAAGTGATGATAGTGATATATTGAATTCCAATTTTGAGGGCTATTTGTAGATATAATCAGTGATAAGTTCCATATTAGTACTCTGTATCTCTTGCAGTTTTATCTTAGGATTCTTTGGCAACAACATTGGCATACAAAATGTGTTTAGTTATCATAGGTGAAAAAAAGCCCTCAGAAATAGCACTTATCATTGGACAACTTCTTTTCCAAAAGGGTATTCTGGTTTGCATATTGCTATTTCTCCCTTTCCTGTTCAATGCTTTGTAAGTTACTTATGAGGTGAATTGCTGCTGCTCTTGCTACTGCTACTGATAATCATAATGATAGTAATAATATTAATTAGCTGGAAATCATCCTGAACACGATCAGCTATTTTAACACTGCCATAATGAATATCCTAAATCTCTTCATCCATTTAACTTTTCAATAAAATCTGAGACTGGATCACCCAACATCTGCTTTCTCCATTCTTTCTCTGAAGACAGAAAGAATTACTAGAGATAAAAATGGAACCATTTTTACCTTAGTCTACTACAAATCAATGGCATAATATAAAAGTAACAGAAGCACTGAATTTCATATTTTGAAGTGAACTCTGTGTGCATGTAGACAAGCCTATATCTGAATATAGCCTAATTCTGGAGACTTTACTTCTATTTCCTTTTTTTGTTATCATGCCAGTGTTCACGGGTGAGGAATTTGTAGTTTACAACAAACTCAAGTTTTCATCAAATCAGTTGCTATCTAGTTCTATCTTTCTTATTCCATTTTTCATTCACTTAAATAGTTGCGTCTAATAAATGGCATCTCATTAGATTCATATCATCCAAATTGGGTGAGCATATTATGTTTGCTTTTATCTAAATCACTCTAAAGATTTTGAACAGAATATGGATGATATTAGGGCACTGCAGCTCTCCAGTGAAGACTTCCCTCTATATTTTTATCATTTGAATGATGACAACTCTTAGATCTGGTAATTGTTAGGCTGGAATGTGTCAAACTTTGGTATAATTTAACTTCTAACTCACCATTGTGTTTGCTTAAGGATTATGAGAACCTTTATCAAATGCCTAACTTAATTTCAGGCATAACTGAGCAATGGAATTTCCATGATCTACCAATATTCTACTTGGGTTTTATTTAATAGGTATTTCAGATATCACTTTATTACTACAGAACATTTTCATCTGTATTTATTCCTTAGGACTTCCAACAATCTTGTAAGATAGGTACTGAGGAACCAAGGTCACATGGTGAATGCATATATTTAATCCATACCTTGTTCAATCCATGATGCCCCAGGCCAAGTCTGGGGTCTGGACTTTACCTTCTCCCTCCTCTCTCCTTGTCAAGCTCCCTTTTATTTGTTGTCTTCCACCTTTAGAATGTAAACTCCATGAGGATAAAGACTTTTGTGAATGTGGACACAAACATAAATAGACACACACACACACACACACACACACACACACACTATCTAAAAGCATCCTGGGGAAGGAAAGAGTTGGGAGTAACAATATGTACATGAAAATCCATTCTTTTTCCAGGGGACTCAGGGTACTTTTCACTTAATAATTCTCTACAGAAAGGCTGTACTTCAGTTCACTAAAAATGTGGTTTCCACAGCTACACTCATTAGTCTAGCTGTTGATACTTTGTTTTGTCTCCATTTAGACACAGTCACAACAAGTTAGTTCATAGTCTCAGGACAGAGCACCCAGACTGAGCCAAAAGAGAGTCACTATATTTTTACTAGAAAATATAGTCCTTTGTAATTTTCCTTTAAAAAATAAGCCTTGGGACAGGATACAAAATCAGAAAGAAGACCTGGGATTCAATTCTGGATCTGTTCTTACTAGCTATGGGCCCTTGGGCCAGACACATTCTCTGAAGCCCTAGTTTTCTCAACCATGAAATAAAAGAATTAAACTATATGACCCTTAAGATTCTTTCTAGCTCCTCATTTGTTATCCTCAACAACCTGACCTGTAAAATTAGTTGACAGTAGTTCTACTGAGGAATGGGGTAGCAGCACCAAGAAGAGGAATTTTTAGTGTTATTTCTGGGAAATACAATTAATATCTAATATTTCTATAGCACTTTAAGATTTGCAAAGCAATTTACATATTGTCTCACTTGATCTTCACAAGGACCCAAGGAGGTAGGTGTTATTATTATTTGTATTTCACAGATGAAGAAACTTAACTTATCTTAGAATGGTTAAGTCCCTTGCATAAGGTCACACAGCTAATGAGTGTCTGATGTAGGACTTGGACTCGGGTCTTCTGGAGTACATCTAACATTTTCCATATTACCACCAGACAGTGGGTGAATCCCACACAATATTGCCATGATTGTTTTGACATTTTGTAGTAATAGTGTTAATATATGTAATCAACTAATCAATCAGTAAAGAAGGCTTGTATTTTAGACACTAAGTGCTTACCAAGCTATGTGCTTATGATGCTTATTGTGCAATGTACCAAGAAGATATAAATATAACAAAAATGGAAAATATTGGATGTTGGAAGGGATGTGAGAAAGCTGGGATGCTAATCCACTGTTGGTGGAGTTGCGAAAACATCCAACCATTCTGGAGAGTAATTTAGAACTATGCCCAAAGGGCTATAGAACTGTGCATACACTCTGATCTAGTAATACGACTGCTAGGTTAAAAGACCTATTTGTACAAAACATATTTATAGCAGCTCTTTTTGTGGTGGCTAAGAATTGGAAATCAAAAGAATGCCCATCATTTGGGGAATGACTAAACAAGTTGTGGTACATGATGGAGATGGAATATTATTGTGCTATAAGAAATGACAAGCAGGATGATTTCAGAAAGTCCTGGAAAGACTTTTATGAAATGATGTACAGTGAAGAGAGCAGAAGCAAGAGCATTGTGCACCAAGACAGCAAAATTGGTTGATGAAGAACTGTGAAAGACTTAACTATTCTCAACAATACAATGATCCAAGACAATTCCAAAAGACTAATGATGAAACATCCTATTCACCTCCAAAGAAAGAACTGATATTGATTGAACACAGAGTGAAGCATGCTATTTTTTACTTTCTTTCATTTTTTTCTTTCATTCAAGTTTTCATATACAAAATGACTAATATGGTAATGTTTTACATAATTATACATTTATAACCTATATCTGATTGCTTATCAGCTCATGGAGGTAGGAGGAGAGGGAGGGAAGGAAGGATAAAAATTAGAACCCAAAACTATAAATAAAATTGTTTATTACTTTTAAAAAAGGAGAAGATATAAACAAAAGAAAAACAGTCCCTGCAATCAAGGAATTTTGTTCTTTCAGGTGAGACATGGATAGGTATTTCAAAGATTCTGGGGCTACTAACATATGCCCCTTTTGAACTGTTTGGCCAGGTCCTTGAAGGTTGGCTACTACCTCTCCCCTGAAGGCACTGTGGCAAAATCTGAGGGAATTATAATTGTTTTTCTAATGTGATGGTTTATTAGCCCTCACCAATATTTTTGCCTCCATGATTATTATTTGATATCAGTTAATAAGTTGGACATCATTAGCTTTTAACAAGGAGTGTTTACTAAGATGGATTAATAAAAACATTTGGTATAAAATACCATTACTTTTCACTCTGGCCTCAGTTTGGCGCACCAAATACTGCTACAATGCTGGTACTGGCACCAGGGGGATTAGATGGGGGTATTAGCTCAATAGCTTTCCCATGAATGGCCTCCTCTACTCTGGATACATGCAAAAAGACTGACTTTATTCCTAATCTAACTTTAAAGGAAAAGAAAATTAATCTAAATAAGAAGGAAAGCCTAGTTTCTTTTGGTTTTTGTTTGTTTGTTTGGTTGGTTTTTTTCGTTTTTTTCCCCAGGGCAATGAGGGTTAAGTGACTTGCCCAGGGTCACACAGCTAGTAAGTGTCAGGTGTCTGAGGTCAGATTTGAACGCAGGTCCTCCTGAATCCAGGGCCAGGGTTTTATCCACTGTGCCACCTAGCTGCCCCAGAAAGCCTAGTTTCTAAAGAAATCCCAGAACATTCATGACTCTCCCTAAAAGGATTATTCATGTGTGGGCTAAACTAGAACTTAACTCTCCTTTATCCTTTATGTAAGAAATCAAACTAAGCAGCATAAAAAGGTCATCAAAATGAGATCCGGAAAAAATTTCTGTCCCTTTCTACATAAGGCACGTCAAACTTTTCCCAAGGATTCTTAATGCATAAGACATGCATAAGATACATATGCTGATGAATTTTCCCTAGCACCCTCTACCTGAGGGCAATGGATCCCCAGTAGATCTCTGCCACCCAAAGTGTTATTCACATAGAGTTTCTGACTAACTCCTAATTAGGGCAAGCTTATTACCTTCAAAATTAACAAACTCAGAGAAGCCCTCAGGGGTATGGAGCTCCCAAAAAAGATGAACTATTTAGGACTGTGTATTGAGGATTTCTAGGCCAGCTTGAGTACCTGATACTATGATCCTATAGTACATAAAGTTCTTAGAAAAGCAATTTGTATTCATATCACAATGAGGCAAGCATTCTCAATCTCCTCAGAAAAGGGGGGGAAATGAATAGTTATTTATAAGCTATGCACTCAGTATTTTAGGAATACAAAATACCTTTTTTGTATGAAATATTTTCCCATTATTTTAGTATTTATATTGAGTATTGTGATAAAAAAGATAATGGCAAATAAATATTCAGATGAGCAAAAGTTTTCTGGAAAACAACTGATCTGGCTTATAATGCAAAACACAAGAAAGAGCTTACTACTATACAACTGCAGTTTTAAATAAAAGAGACACCCCAAAATGCTAATTCTCTTGTGGATCCCCAAACTAAGGTATTTAATTGCAAAAGTCCCAGGTACAGAATCTGTCCAAAGCAGGAGGGCCTAATTTTTATCCCAGACCAGGTCCCACATATAACCCTGACTCCAGGCCCACTATCCTAATTACCAGTGTCACTGACAAAGTGGGTTCTCAGAGCACTCAAAAGATCTTCCTCTAGTCAAGAGGTGTAGGAAGGAGAATGAGATCAAGGCCAACAACAAGAATGGCAAAAGCCAAGGCCAAGAGCAAGGTCAAAGTTTCTCCTTTTACCTCATTTCCCCTGCTGAAAAGAGATTTCTTCTCAGAGGCTTTGCTAGTACTATTCCTCTGCTTAAAAGGTTTGAATCCTCAGATGCCAAACTGGCTTGCTATTTTGTACAAAACCCATAGGTCATAACCGACTTTTCTTCATTTTCATTTTATTTGTGATCTATAATTATATTTTATGCATATATGAAACATAGATATAATATATACAAAGACATATGACATATATAATGTAAATTGTCTACATTATTACATTTAGATATACCTAGATATATTCTAATACATATCTTAGTATTTTAATTCCTTAAATAACTATTTTATAACAAATACATATCAATTTATATAAATAATTTATATGACAAATTTGTTTAAATATAATTACTATATAAATAATAACTAGATAACTCATAAATGGATAACACACACGCACACACACACACATATGTATATACCTCCTGTACCCTTCCCAGCACATCCCTCCCCCACCTTTCCAGATTAAACATTTTTATTTATATTTTTCTATTTCAATCTCTATCCCTCCCTTGCCCCCTCCCCTCCCCTCTCTCCTCCTCAAGGCAGTAAATAATCTGATATGGGTTATACATATATGATCATGGAAAAGATCACATATTTGTCACTTAATGAAAGAATGTAAAAAATAGCATGCCCCAATAGGTTCTAACAATATGAGTTCTTTCCCTGGAGGAGGATAGCATGTTTCATGAATATTCCTTTGGGATTGACTTGGATCATTGCATTGCTGATAATAGTCAAGTCATTCACAGTTCTTCATCAAACAATATTGCTGTCTCTGTGTAGAGTATTCTCTCAGTTCTGCTCACTTCCCAATACATCATTTCATACATGTCGTTTCAAGCTTTTTTTGAAGCTCTTAGTTTTAAAAATAATTTATATAGTACTTGGATTAATTTTTCTTTAAAAGTTTGGTAGATCATGGAAAGGGGAAAAGGACCCACATGTACAAAAATATTTATAGCTGCTCTTTATGTGGTGGCAAGGAATTGGAAGTTGAGGGGATGCCCATCAATTAGGGAATGGCTGGACAAGTTGTGGTGCATGAATGCAATGGATTACTATTATGCTGTAAGAAATGATGAGCAGGAGGAGTTCAGAGAAACCTGGAGGGTCTTTTGTGGACTGCTGATGAATGAGATGAGTGGAACCAGAAGAACATTGTACACAGTATCATCAACATTAAGTGTTGATCTACTGTGATGGACTATATTCTTCTCACCAATGCAATGGTACAGAATAGTTCCAGGGAACTCATGATAGAAGAGGATCTCCAAATCCAGGGGAAAAAAAAAAAAGAACTGTGGAGTATAGATGCTGAATGAACTATACTATTTCTTTTGGTTTTGGCGCTGTTGTTTTTTTCTATTTTGAGGTTTTTCATCATTGCTCTGATTTTTCTCTTATAACATGACTAATGCAGAAATATGATTAATGTTATTATGTGTGTGTGTGTACACACACACACATACACATATATACATATATATATATATATATATATATATATATATATATATATCAGATTACCTGATTACCTGCTGTCTAGGGGAGGGGGGAGGGGGGAGGGAGGGAGAAAAATCTGAAATTGGAAAGCTTGTATAAACAAAAGTTGAGAACTATCTATCTTTACTTGTAACAGGAAAAAAAATACTTTATTAATTAAAAAAAAAAGTTTGGTAGAAATTCACTTGTGAATCCATCTGGTCCTAGAGATTTTTTGACTCATTCAACTTCTTCAAAAACCCAGATGCTATACCACTTGGCATATACATGTTAAGTATTGATATGTCTTCATTGTCCATGGTACCCCACAACAAAATATAGTTTCCCTCCCCAACTCACCCAATTAGATATATTTTTGCCTCTGTTCTGTTTGAAATCATAAGTGCTACCCATACTTTCCTTGCTCCAGCTGAAGCATAATAGATCCCACTCCAACTTTCTACATTTACCCCACATGTATCACTCTGCCTCAAATGTATTCACATTTATAGTTATGATGACGAACTGTCTATATCTTTCCATGCTATTTTTCATCTGCTCATCCTTCCCATTCTGATTTCCACCCTCTCCTTTCCCATAACTGCCTTACCTATGATCACCGCCTTCCCCAGTATCCCCTACTCCACCCCCCCCATCAGTGCCCCCTCCCCCCTCCATTATCACCAGACCTATCTGAACTTCCCTATAGGGTAAGATAGATTTCTATATCAAACTAAATGTATTTGTTGTTCCCTCTTTGTGCCAACTTTGATGAGAGTAAGGCTTAATCTTTGCCCATGTCCTCTATCTTCCCCTCTATTATGTTAATTTATTAATTTATGTATCAGTGAAGGCATCTATTTATTTATTTAGCTGTCCATTTGTTTGTTTATTTATTTTCCTAGTTTTCATTTATCCTCTCATTTATTTTTTATTTATTCTTTTATTCATTCATTCATTTGTTTATCTACTTATTTATTTGTTTTATTTGTTTATTTATTATTGTAGCCAACTTTTCTCAAACAAAGAAATCAGAATATATTTCCAGAGCAATGACACTCTACTTCATTCTGTAATTTTCAAGGATTTCTAAGTTGATCAAGGATTTTTTCCACTTAAAGACTTTATTTGATGTAACAGAGGTGTTCTCACTTGGTTAAGGTAATTAAGTGCTGTGACTCAAGGTAACCAAAGAGGGATGGGTTGATTAATTGATTTAATGGACCCTCCCTTTATATAAATTTTAAATTATGTACAAAACAAACAATTTGGAAGTGATTAAGTTGATGGAAGGAAGTAAATAATTGAGAGGTAAAAGTTCAGGAAAGATTTCTTATAGGATGTGGCATTTGGGCTGAATTTTGAAGGAAACTAATGATTCTAAGAATTGGAAGTAAGAAGGGAATGTACTCAAGGAGTGATATCCAATATCTGTTGACCACTCCCTAAGATCTGTATCTAAATCTCTATCTCTGTTCTTTTTCTCATCTTTAGATGATTATCATTGTATCTAATCCTGGAAATAACATTGCTTTCTGGTTCAGCAAATAATGGTTTGAAACAGTAAGTCTTCCCATAGGAAAACAAAACAAACAAAACACACACACACACATATTGTAGAATTTACAGATCTGTAAGTAAGTAAAGAAATTCATAGTAGTGGTATTGTTAAGCCCTTCTTGCAAATGTTGAACAGCTGTAAACAATAACCAGGAAGGCAAAAGAGCTCAGAAACTGTGTTCACCAGCAAACACTTGATCCCCTATGCCAAGTAGAAACAGATGGCAGCCAAGGGCAACACAAATTGAGAATGCAAATTTCTCTTAAAAACATGACAGTGGAGGATGATAGAAGGATTCTGAATGGTATCACAATGTAGAACACTGAGAAGTAGTAGAAGCTAGAAGAAATCTATAGGAAACTTAATGTCAAATCCAACAGAGTCACATCACCCTTAAAAGCATTCATAGAGGAAAATGACACATCTTTATAAAGTATAATGCACTTGTCATACATTTTGATTAATCTCTTATTATCAATGATGGAGAAACCATCACTTTTGGATTCTTGGACTCAAGTTAGCTATGTTATATGTATAGAAGTAGAAATGATACTTTACAAGATGAAGTCAGAAAGAATGACTATACCAGGTCAAGAATGGTATATAGTGAGGGAAATCTTACTGGGGCTGACACCTTCTTGAGTTTTTGGCAGGAATAGTTTACAATATATCTCAGGGAAGAAACAATACCAAAATCATATATTTTTTTTAAATCAGGGAAATTATTAAATGTTTAAATAGACCTTACAGGATAACAATATCACAAAATCATAAAATTTCAGAATAGCCATCTTATTTAACACATGCTTGAAAAGAATTTCACTACAAAAGACCTGAATATTGGTTATCCATGCTGTGTTTGAAGACTTTAGATGAAAGGCAAATAACTACCTTTCAAGGTAGCTTATTTCTGCTTTAATACATCTAATTTTTAGGAAACCTTTTCTGACTTCAATCCTAAATTTTCCTCTTGCAGTTTTGCAATGTTATTCTGCCCTTTGTACATAAGTAGAAGCCTCATCATTTGTCTACATGAATACATATATACATAAATCTTTAATAGCTTAGAACTGAACTAAGACTTTTGGGATACCATGTATATATGTATGTACACTTACATACATTTACATCCCATATGATGTAAAATATTATATATGTATGTATGATACACACAAATATATATATATACACACTTTTTGAATACATACACATTTTATCATATCATCACCCTATATCTATATCTATTTCTATTTATATCCATATCTATAATATGCATGTCCCAGAAGTGTGCATGTGTGTTGGTACATATGTGTATTTGAAATATTAATCTTGGTATTAAAAAAAAGCCTTAAAAAAATCTAGTCTTTTACTGAGTGTAAGCAGCTTTTTTTGTCCCAATAACCTAGAGATTTCAAACAATTTATAGTATTGTTTTGGGTTAGGTAGGGCTTTACTTAGCAGGATAATTGCCCCTTAGATCTTTACTTCACTTTTAGGAGTAGACACAGCCACATTATCAACTGGAAGTTTTTAAACTTTAGAGGTTTAAAAAGATGACAAATTGTCTGACCTTTTCAAATAAGACATTTCTCTGGGTATCTCAGGCAAAAGTAAAAGTTTTCTCCCTGGCTGAGAGCTAAGATTGCTCTGTGTTAATCAAATAAACCATGAGAGTAAAGCTACAGAATGTCAGATCTACAATTTCCCATGAGAAAGAAAACCTGTTTCTTACTCATGATTATCATTCACTGAGCCATGCTTAAAAGAGTAAATAGTTGAGCAAACATAAGTGGACTGAACTCCTAGTAAGACTTCATGTCAATAACCTTCATGAGACTATCTTTGTGGAGGTTTCCTGAATTCCTATATAAGAATATTAGAAGAAGTAATAACTTGTTTAAACTAAAAAGATAGTAGACTACAAGCTAGCAAGATATTCATGTCTGTGATTGAAATTCTTATTTCAAAATGTCATTAAAATATAGACATCTTTGAGCCTTCTCTCAAATCTGTGCCCCATACCTTTCCTATTCTTAATTAACCTTTGCATTAAGGGTGCAAAGAATTCTCTAAATGAACAATGAAGTCAGGTAGAATTTTAAAATTTACTTTGAAGCCAGGGCTTGCTATGAAGGGTACAATAACAGTATTGCATCTGTGGGCTGCAATAGGAAAAAGAAAAGGGAGGAAATGATGAAAAGCCATTTTCAATACTTAGGGCTAGAGAAAATTATAAACCTCCTCACATTTATCTCTGTCATTTTCTCTGAAATGGCAATTATCCTCTCCAGTTTTGAATCTTTTAATGAGCTGCAACTGTTTAATATCCTTTGTGGTATTTCTTTATATTTTATTCCTATACAAAATGTGCCTTGCTACTAGCATTTGAAGGAAAAACAGTAGGCACAAAAGATATTGAAGCATGATAAAAGGATATACTTGGTTCTCAAAAACCATGGGCAAACCATGCATACAAAGCAACCGTTACTTTGACCAATTGTTTCTAGCTTTATCCTCCTTGGTACAAAATGTATAGAGGGTTGATATGTGTCTATGCAGCCTCAATTGCAGCAGAAGAGGAAGAAAGATGTGGTCTCAAGTCCCAACCCTTCACACACAAATGACTCCGTGGTCCTAGACAAGACATTGAATCTCTAGGTGCTCTTTAGCAAATCTTTAAAGTGCAAAGAAGGTATGAACCTGAATTGATAGGGAGAGTTTCCATATTTGGCAATACCCTATAGACATCAAATCATAGGTCCACTTCCTATCCCTATTTTAGTAGATATGAGTGGTCTTGTTGTTGTTTCTCCTTTGTTCTCCAAGAGGACCATGACATCAAGAAGTAATGTCATGACTTGCAGTGAATTGGATTTAAGTGAGAGAAGCCTGTGCAAAGTAATCAACCTCACTCTGTCCTCCACAGCCATCTGGGTCCAGTAGTAACATATACATCAGAATGACTGGAGATGGTCCAAGATGTTTTAAGGCAATTATGGTTAAGTGACTTGCCCAGGATCATGGAAATAGTAAATGCCAAGTTTCTGGGGCTGAATTTGATTTCAGTTCCTACTGACTCCAGGACCAGTACTCTTTCCACTGCTTCACCTAGTTGCCCATGAGTGCCCTACATTGAAAGACATAATAAGGACTAACTAGAAGAAGTACTTAATTTTAATGAACTATGACTTATAATGTAACCAGAATAGCTCCAGGGCTAAGTGAAGTTCCAGGGATTTTGATATTATATTAGACCCAGCTTGAAATGAGTTTCTTAGATAATCACATGACAAAGATATGATTTCCTACCTTAAGAAGGGCAGAGAAAATAAAAAGGGCAGAGACCTACTCATGCATTATGCTAGATGGATTATGTATGAAACTATCTCCTGTTGTGTTTCTGTGACACCTAACAGAATTTATTCATCTTTCTATGATTTATTTCTCCATTTCTAAGATCAGTCAGACAAAATTCTGTGTTAAAGTGCATAGACAATGCTTTCCCTGTGTCCTCATTCACTAAAAGATTGCATTAATTGTTCATGGGTAGAGTCTATGTTTATGGCTGGATGATCAATTTTTCTACTCTGTTATTTGGTTTGTTTCTCAGATAACTGCTCAGAAATAGCTCCTTGAGTGTGGTTGGGTTTTTTCATTGACTCTGAAAATGAATTTGCTTTCTTCTCTATCATGATATTGTCCTAGGGAATCTGGGTATTGAAAAATTTGGAAAACTATAGTTTAAATCAGGTGGATTCTACCTTTTACTTTCTATGAACTAGTTCCCAAACAGCGTGGGTAATGAAGAGTTGATTTTCTGGCTATGATAAAGCACTATGTACATATTTGGACAGGAGCATATGGAAGGATTTCTGGATTATTGAAGTCCTAGAAATAGGCATAGGGCACATTACGATATTAATAATTAAGGTGAGTTTGACTCTGAACCCAAGGACAGGAGTTCTTGTCATGGGGTCTGTGGCATATATATATATATACACACACATATATATACATATATACATATATATACACATACATACATATACACATATACATACATATACACATGCATACATACATATACATATATATTTGATAATTATAATGAGTAGAATTGATTTCCTTTGTAATGCTGTGCATTTTGTTTCATGCATTTGAAACACTTTTCTGAGAAGGGGTTCTAGGTTTCACTAGACTACCCAAAGGTTTCGAAGCACAAAAAATATTAAGAGCCCCTTGACTTAATATTTCCAAGCACTAACAGGAATGGGACAGTGACTGAAATGTTCCAGTGTGGTTATATTTTGAACATAATAGATACTTATTACTTGCTTATGGAATTAAAAAAAATGAATGGCATACATATGAAAAAATTCTCTAAATCACTATTGATTAGAGAAATGCAAATTAAAACAACTCTGAAGTACCACCTGACACCTATCAGATTGGCTAATATGACAAAAAAGGAAAATAATAAATGTTGAAGAAGCTGTGGAAAAATTGGAACACTAATGCATTGTTGGTAGAGCTGTGAACTGATCCAACCATTCTGGAGAGCAATTTGGAATTATGCCCCAAAGACTATAAAGCTGTGCATACCCTTGGACCCAGCAATACCAGTATTGGGTCTTTTCCCCAAAGAGATCATAGAAAAGGGAAAAGGACCCACATGTACAAAAATATTTATAGCTGCTCTTTTTGTGGTGTCAAGTCATTGGAAACTGAGGGGCTGTCCATCAATTGGGGAATGGCTGAACAAGTTATGGTGTATGAATGTAATGGAATTCTATAGTGCTATAAGAAATGATGAGCAGGTGGATTTCAGAGAAACATGGAAGGACTTGCATGAACTGATGATGAGCAGAACCAGGAGGACATCGTACACAGTATCATCAACATTATGTGTTGATCAACTGTGATAGACTTGATTCTTCTCAGCAATACAATGGTACAAGATAGTTTCAAAGGACTCATGATGGAAAAGGCTCTCCAAATCTAGAAAAAAAAAAGAACTGTGCAATATGGATGCAGATTTAACTGTACGATTTCTTTTGTTTTTGATGCTGTTGTTTTTCTTTTTTGAGGTTTTTTTTCCTTTTTCCTCTGATTCTTCTCTTATAACACGACTAATGCAGAAATATGTTTAATGTGATACATAACCTATATCAGATTACTTGCTGTCTTGGGGAGGAGGGAAGGGAGGGGAGGGAGGGAGAAGAATTTGAAACTAGAAATATTATAAAAACAAATGTTGAAAACTATCTCTATATGTAACTGGAAAATAATAAAATACTTTTATAATTAAAAAAAATGAATGGCATAAAAGTCCTATCAGGCTAAATCTTCCAGGATGTAATAAGGTTTGGGGGGAAAAATAGTTATCTTCTGGTAAATAGATATATGGATATCTTAGGTGTGTATATGATAGATTTAGCTACATATACATATATACATATATATATGTGTGTGTGTGTATACACACATACATTGATAGTTGTTAATGAAGGGCTTTACCACGACCCTATTGGTTGATGACATTCTTCAGATCACATCTTGCTCCAGAATAATGCAGCTGAATGAGATCCTTAATATTTCAAAGATTTCAGTCTCTACCAACATAGCAAAACCCAAGTGGATGTAGAGTGGTTATTGTCAAGACTTTGATATGCAATTGGATGAAAGGTTAATTGAGTTGATTTTTCAGCAGATGCATTTTGGATAGACACTACATATGGAAGGGAGTGGGCTAAATTTTATCTGAGAAATTATGCCACCGTTTTAATGACTCCAAGTTGCTACCTAAAATAGAATCTCACCTTTTGAACAGCCATATTCTTCCAGAAATTCTGTTTGGCTGTGTGTCATGAAACACTATTTTCTCCTGCTAACCAATGTTGTAGTTGACCTGAAGAACAATGTAGAGATACATAGTGGAAGTAAATAGGCTAAGGCACATTATGACCTATAATTTGCTCCCCAAAATTGGTGAAACCGATAGAATTTAGTAGATAAATGACCAGAAAAGGAAATGGTTTTGTCAAATTACAACTGAGCTCAAGACTAAATGTAGTACTATTAACCTTAAAAATGATTAAAAAGCGGGAGTTAGGAGAATGGGCTGTGGGTATCTGGAGGGCCACCTGCCCCTCCCCCATCCCTCTTCTTTTCTTTTAAAACCTCCTCTCTCTCTCACCTGAACCATCCCTGAGGATCATGCAGGTGACTGCCTGTGCCTATCTATGTGTGGTGCATTCGCAGGGCATGGGTGAGGTGAGTGAGGGGAAAAAAAAGTCAGCCCAACTGATCTTTGCATTCAGAAAACATGTACAATATGTAACACCTGGGGAACTCTCACCTCCAGGAAGGGGGAGGGGAAAATGTCAATTCAATTATATTACATTCAGAGAGAAAGCTATCTGTGGTTGGAGATACATACTGTGAGACCATTCAGGTTACTACAGGCTTGCTTACTGTGTAAATTTTTGTCATCTCAAAACATTCAGAGGAACAGATCCTTGTGGTAGGAGCCAGTCTCTCTGGGGACATTCCAGTTTACTAAAGGTCTTGCTCTCTGTGAAAACACTTCTAGTCTCAGAACTCTGCGAAAACAAGACACCTGTAGCATGATCTACATTTGATAACATTTCATATGTCTCAAGCTTTGGTCTCTGTAAAAGCTAATCTTGTTTGAGAAAACTCAGATCTCTCATCTTCGTCATGTTGTGTGCGAGATAAAGGTATTCTGAGGGGCATGCGCTCATGCACACAAGCATGATTAAAGACAAAGTGGAAGGCTTTATTTAGCACTAAAAGGCATACCCGGTAGAATGCTAAACTCTGAGTCAAAACAACATGAATTTGAATTCCTCCTTTAGAGTTTATTAATTGTCAGATCGTAGGCAAGTCACTTCACCTCTCTGGCTCAATTTTTTCATCCCTAAAATAAGCATGATAATAGTATCATCTCTTTAGAGTTGTTATGAGAAACAAATGAGACAATATACTTAAATACCTCTGTAAATGTTAAAAGTTCTATATAGATGCTAAGCTGTTATTGGAACTCATTGAACTGTGAAGAAGTTGTAGGTGAATTGTGATAAGTATGACTGGAAGTATTTATGGCATTAGTGAACTGGACACTGCTTTGAAGTGAAGCCCTGGGAAATACTACATTAATCAGTACATAAAGGAGATCCGTTTGTGAGTTTTAATCTTGTCAGTTGGCCCCCTAAACCAGAAACAATAAGGGGATTTTTGTTTATTTATTGATGAAGAAACTCTGCAGAAAAGATAACTCTAAGGAAGCAAGGGAACTTTGTCACTCTCAGACAGCTTCAGATGACAAGCTTTGATGTTAGGGTAAGGGTTGGGGAAAATAGGTAGTGATAGGGTTCAGTGTCAGACTGCAGGCATGGGTTAAATTTATCAGCTCTACTGTTATCACTGTCTTATCCACCAAGCTTTTTTTCCCCTCTTTTTCTGACGATTTTGCAAAGGGAGAAATATGGACATGAGAACATAGCATGAATAATGCTGCCACACTTTGCAAAGTGATTGCTATGAACTTCAAATAATGATATAATATGTGTGTAATAGAACGTGGTAAATGTCTCTCAAAGAATAACTCTGATAATTTGTAGTAGTGCATTATAATTTGTATCAAATCAATTTAATGAATGCAGGTGGTTCAGTTTTAACTCACAGGAGTTTCTCGTTAATGACGGTGTTCTTGAATCTGTGGGGAAGGCTATAGATCACTTTAGCTGAAAGAGATATGTGTCTAGTCAATTAAATTTACAGTAGAAGAAAATCAAGGATTGCTCTTTTTATCTACCTAGACTATTTGAGAGGACAGATGCAATGCATATGTGTTAGAAAAATGTAGTTTTAAAGTGAAAATACATTCCGAGCAGCAGAAATCTGTGTAGGTTACTAAATGTGTTTTTATCAGTGCTATTCCCATAAGGTGAGTGATTCTAGCTTATGTCAGGTGGCAGATTACATCTGTTGTTCTAACACTGGCATTTTCTCAGTCTGCCAAAAAGCATCTTCATCATTAGGTATGTTACACTTTTCAGAGAAGAAGAAAGGAGAAGGAAAGGAAGAGCTGAGGTCTTTCTCTTCTCCTAGCTAATCAAGGAAGGTCAGCTGATCCTGACTACAAGCAGAGATTACTTGAAAGCTGCGCTTCCTTAGACTCAGATCCTATGATGAGCTAGCAAGGGCAGATAGACATGGTCTGTTCCTCTACCAAGACACCAATGGAAGAAATGTGCTTTCTAGGTAATGGTTTCAGTGTTTCAGAAATGTGTGGAAGGCATGAACACCTAGAGATGACCAAAGATAACTACTTGGTAGGTTTTCCCCTGGCAGCTTCAAGAAGACTTAGTTTCTTTAGAGCATTTCATTAAAGTTGAATGAATTTTGTAGTCATTTGTTCTCATTTCATTTCTTATGTAAAGGAATTTGGAAGGGTTTATGGTGTAAGAGTTTAGGAAATGATATTTATGCAAATGCAAGGTATAATTATTTTTTTTCACATTACTATGTTTCAATCTCATATGGATTATATAACGATATTAAGAGTATTTGCTCAGGCTTGTATGCAAAACTTTCTATTTGGAGACAACATTTTGACAGTAAGTTTCACTGTAATTATATATGGAACTAGATTATAAATTGAATATGACATCTCATAGGCAATTATGAATAAACAGGTTAAGTTTTAATTGGTTTATTTTTAATGTTAGCAAGATGACTAGGTAACTTGCTGTTTTAAGTGCAGATTTGGCTAAATGAGTGTTTGCAAAACAGATGTAAATACCCACAGAATAATATTTCATATGTTTGTAGTGGTTCAACTTTCACTTTGAAAGATAGCCATAACCCAATTCTGGTTATTTAAAAGAATTTAAGCCTATGGTCCTTTGTAATTTTTGCATGCATTTCTATTTACATTTGCCGTTCTCTTAGCTATTTCAGACTAGTTCAATTGATTAACAAAGATTAGCCTATCTAAAATCCCTATGTTTTGCCTTCTAAACTTTTGGAGACTATTATCATACATATATCCTACTAACAAAAATGCAGCAATGATCTTGAGATACATATTTAATATTATAGAATCCCATCATCAGATGTATGAATTCTGATATTTAAATCTCTTTTGCTCCATGTACCTTCTAAAAGTTTTGAAAAAGAAAATCTCAGTAATTCTATTTGTTTTTTGTTTTTGTTGTGTTGTTGTTTTGTTTTTTTCTTTTGTGGGGGAGAGGGGGAGGCAATCAGAGTTAACTAACTTGCCCAGGGTCACACAGCCAGTAAGTATTAAGTGTCTAAGACCAAATTTGAACTCAGGTTCTCCTAACTCAAGGGCTTGTGCTCTATTCACTGAACCACATAGCTGCTCCAGTATTCTAATTTTACTCATTGCATGTTTGTGATGTTAGGTTAATAATAAGCATTAACATTTTTATAAGAAATTGAAAAGTTTGAATAAATATATGAAATATTCGCTGAATTAAAATAATTGGTTTTGAGCACTTATGCAACCTCTTTGTTATAGAGACAAAATGTGCCTATTATTTCATTTAGTATAGAGAACTACAGAGTGAGGAAACTCACTCTATCAATGCAGATCAGAATCTTTTTTGCACATTCTTGTCTTAGAGATTTGCCTACAGGTCTAAATTATGTGACTCTCCCAGATATACACAAACAACATGTGCCACAGATGATTCTTAAACCAAAAGCTTCTTGCCTTAAAGGCCAACTCTCAATTCTCTACACTAAACTATTTCTCACTTTGTTAGACTAGTTTTAAGTAATATCTAATACATCAAATTAGAGGTTTTCAAACAACACTAGCAAAGTTTTAGTTATTAACTATGTATTATTAATGATGTTTCTTAATTTCGAATTGACATTTTACTAATTTACTTATTCCCCTAATTTGTCCAGAATATTGAGGTTTTACTAACATTTATCAATCCTTTGCAAATATCTAAAAAAAGACAAACATTAGCATTTTAAAGATGAAGAAACCAAAGATAAATGATTTTACCAATATAAAAATCTTTAGGTCTAAGATCCCTGATCCCGTTACTTGTTTACTTATTCAATAGATTGTAATAGAATATGTATTTAAGATTATTTTTGTTTCTGAAATCCAAAACAAAAATAGCATTGGAATTCATGCTACAATTTTAAAACCAAATCTTGAGTTATAAATAGCTATCATCAAATTTGAATATAGGCCAGTTTATTTTTGAACTTTAAAATACAAAGAAGTGGGTGTACTGTTCTCTTTGTTATTTGGTGTCTGAAATATTTTCATCTCAGTAAGCTACGAAAATATTTAAGTAATCCCATGTATGTTTTAACAACATATCCTAAGTGGAACCTTATTAATACTTAAATTGTAGGACAGAATCTTGTATTTGCTCTTCAAAAGCTTATTAAAAAGTTCATAAGTGAATATTTTTATAAAAGAATACATTATAAATGGGCCCATCTTCTTTTCAAAATAGGGTCAAGTAATTTTGACAATACTTTTTTTTCCATATTCCATTTCCCTTTATTAAGAAAATGTCATATTTCAGGAGGAATTGTGGATAAAGATCTTCGCCATTACCTCAACTTGCGGTTTCAGAAGGGATCAGTGGACCATGAACTTCAACAGATCATTCGAGATAACCTCTACCTCCGGACTGTACCATGTGAGTAGGATGATTTTGGTGTCTATATGTTGATTGATTAAAGAGGTACTCAAGAGGCTAGAAGCACTCATATTATATCCAATCAATGGAGGGCAGGATTAAAAGGCTGTGGTGTTCTTGATGTTATTGCTTAGGTTTTGATTTGTTAACTCTGGCTAGAACAGAAAGAAAGCATTTGAACACCAATGATGAAATCTGATTGTGACTGTGTGAACCCATGTTTTTCTTGACATAAATTATCATCTCTTCTATCCACATTGCAACTTCTGGCAAATGTCATTTATTCAATGTAGTATGTGTAATTTCCCCCACACACACTCACATACATATTCTTCAGAACCAAATAAGTTTGTTAAATGTCTCTCTTGGAACAATTGAATCTACATGTTTAAACAATAGTGGTTTGGAACAGGAAATTCTGATTAGAATTATATTTTGGTGGTCAAGAGAGAGGTTGTGGTCAAGTGAATTGTGATCCCCAGTATAGTATCTAGAAATAATTGATTCAGAATAAATGAAAGGTTCATCATAGGGTGAAGGAATAATATACACACAGATATAATCTTGAGAATTACCTGAGCATTTTATTATGTATGTGTGTGCTTGTGTATATATATATACACACACATGCATATGTACATATATACATAGACTTTATTGAAAAGTAAAATTAGTTTTGAAACAATTAGAAATTTTAGGTTATCAAAATTATTACCTGTTTTAATGTTGGTGAATCTTAGACATAGTTCTCATGGTCATATTCATAACACCTAAAACTGAAATTTTTGTCAAACATCTCTCCATTTTGGTTGAATGAAGAATTGGTAAGCAGGTTATCTTGTGTATTATCATCATGGCCAGTGGATGCTCACATTGGAGCCATATGTGTGTATGTGGTTGGCCGGTGGGATTTGGTTTATATCTTTTTAAATTTTATTTTAATATTTTAAATATATTTTTAAATGTTGTTATCCAAAGCTAGAATGGTAGAAAGATTAGGTTCTAACACCAGTCTTCCTCATTTGATTTCAGAATCTCATGTTTCCTTTAACATAAATGGTAATCTCTTTGAAACATTGGTTCAAATAGTACCAAGGTCTTGTGAGATTTAAAATTGGATATTAGATCATAAATCTCCCCTCTTTAACCTTTCCCTTAATTTATCTCCCAGACTAGTAAATGGAAGAAGCTTCTGGTTTTCTAGTTAGAGCTTTTATTGTATGGTAGTCACAAGGTGATGTTGACTAGAAGGATAGGAAAGTAGAAATACAATTCAAATCGTCTTAAATCTAAGCTTAGTCTATATTCCGTATAAAACTCACCAAAAGCCCAGGGCCACCTTTGGGGAGAGAGAAAGAGTCGGTGTCAAGCGAGTGCTGCTGCTAAGCTCGAGCCGGGCCCAGTCGAACTCTCATCAGCATCAGCCTGTGCAGCTCAGTCAGGAGACCAGCAGAGCAGGAGAAAGTGCCCACTTCCGTTCTCTCCGTGCCTTTTAAGCTCAAACCCTGGAAGTGGAGTGATAGCAGGCAGTCTGACATGCGCAGCAGGCGGAGTGGCGTGCGTAGCTCATGCCATTGGTCTCCTCCCCGAAAGGGTGGTCCTTCAAAAACTGGCGTCTTTCAGTTATCCTAACCGACTGTTAAAAACTTTCATTTTTTTTTACCACAGTCGAACTGGTAGCAAATTATATTTGTTACAGGTTGCTTTAGCATTCTTCACCAGAAACCTTTCCTTTTGTCTAAAAGCTATCAGCTAATTCTTTCTTTCTTGCACTACACTAAACTGAGTTTAGGTAATGATTTTGATAATTTTGGTATGGGAGGATACAAAAAACAAAAACAAGGGACAACTGAAAGGATCATCCTAGACTCTAGGTTCTATAAAATGCATCTTGCACTGAAATGTATTAAGTATCCAGAGGTCTTCAATTAAGGAGCAGGGACATGGTTGTTTTGTTATTAAATGTTCATCAAACCTCAAATGTCAGATGAACAATATTAAGTATTCCAAAATCAGAATGGTTGTGATTGAAAACTTATAATTCAAAGTGAACACCTTTGTCATAATGGCGGGGGGGGGGGGGGGGGGGGACAAGGGGGGAGAAGTCCACTTTTGAACTCATGATTTTTTTTTCTTGGAAGTGGAGGAAAGTACATCCTTGAACTTGTAAATTTGACATTAGAGTGATGGGCAGAAGAAGATGGATTAAAGTGAGTGACTGTACTATTTATAAGGTAACGGATGGATGCATTTTCAAAACTGTGATGTTGTCAGTGCTGCTGTAAGAATTTATCTTTTGTGACATGAAAGAAAGGAGATCTGAAGTACGAAGAAAGGACTGGCACTTTATTGTATGTAAAAGCTGAAGGAAGTAGATAAGAAGCTGACATTGAGGTATACTTGCCATCATTGTTAAAGCAGAGAGGGGAATGAGGCAAGCTTAATTAAATATACAGGTAATTGACATTAATCTTGTAATAGCTTCTAAATAAGTCAGTTAATTTTCTAGTGCTTAGATGCAATTCGTGAATGATTGGGGGGGTGGGTAGAATGGATCTTTGATTTTATTGAGAAAGGAAAAGTAATTCTATCAATTCAACTTATTCTTTTAAAGATACCTGTGGCAATTGAAAGATAAAATGACATACGTAGAGTGACTTGGTCTGTTTCAGAGGCAGGAAGGGAACACATAATTTCCTGATTCTAGGACAAGATTGACTTACTATGCTACACTGTTCCTCAAAAACATAATGGGAGAATGAATATAAAAATTAAAAAAACAACCTTTTGTGACTAAAAACAGAATTTTAAGATAAGATCTTTAGCATAATGTCTTGAATCTATTTGTACAAAGATATGGAGAAGCTCAGTAAATCTAAATATTCTGAAAATAGCAACAACAGCAGCAACAGAAGATATACATTGTTTTTCTTTCCAAGCTAGGAGAGCCATTCATAGTAGCCAATAGGAAGGACCATTATCACACTTCTCAGTGTATGAGATGTTGGCCTCTCAGGCTAAATTTTCTGTGCTTTTAGAAATGCAATGGGAGAATCTAGATCTTCCTTAGGTAGGGCATTCTAACTGACCTTAACTTTTCTCCTAGTTTTCCTCTTGAAATCCCTTGAACTTTGTTTACTCTCAGTCATTACCAGGCATTAAGAAAGCTCTGTGCGTGGCTAACCACCCCTGGTTTCCTTCCGTTTGGTAGGGGTTCACCATTTTGTACTCATGCCTGCATGCACGCATGGGTGCATGTGTAAGATCTACAGTGGCAGAGTGGTAAAGCCTATCAATGCCTTTTCTGAATATTATTAAATGTATAGTTTAAGATATATTGGATTACTATGAAAATCAACTCCAATGAAATACTGTCATTATTTTCTTTAAACAAGTTCCTGTACTTTAAACTAAAAAAAAAAAAAGTCCATTTTTGTTTAGATTTAAATCCCTGGATGATTATCCTTAGACTATTCCATGGATTAGCCCTTTACATTATCCCTGGATTTTTACAAACTGGTTCATTTGAGGCAGTGGAACCAATGACTATCATGCACAAAGGTTTTCATAGAAATTGAAATCATGGACAAAGAAGTAATACGATATTCCAACAGATGGAGAGTCATGGGAAGGATGACTCAATCTAGGTTACTCAAACCCTAGTTAGTTTTCAGATAATGTCCCTTGGTCAACTTTGTATCAGTTCCAGAAGGATGCCTCATAATTCCAAGGAAGGAGAGGAAAAGAATAAACATTTCTATACACTGCTGTGTGTCAGGCACTGTAATAAATGCTTTACAAGTATTATTGCAGCATATTTATCACTAATCTCTAATGCATACATGATATTTTCCACCCAACTGATGTCTTCAATTTCTTCATGTTCTCCAGAAACTCCTCTTGCAAGATCATATCAAATATGAAATTTATACTTCCACAGTAACTCCTGTTCCAGGTTCCACCCCCCCCCCTTCTCTTTGCAGAGGATGAAGAGTAGACATGGAATAACTTCTCCAAGATTCTCCATTTAAGGAGGTAACCCAGGGTAGCCACGTCCTCATTTTCCTTCAGGCTGAATGATTTCATCATAACCTTATGTGGAATACCTTTATTCCTCTGCATTTTCAGCTTCTTTTTATGTGTTATCATCTCCTATTAGATTTTGAGCTTCTTGAAGGTTGGGACAGTTTTCTGCCTTTCTTTGCATTGCCAGTGCCTGGCACATAGTAGGGGCTTAATAAATGTTTAATGACTCAAAGATTGATTTTCAGTGTTATAAAAAGAGCCAGTATCTGATATATTCAAGTATAAATTATCTAGAATGATATTATCAATTTTTTATTAAAATTAAACAGCAGAAATGATTTAGTTTTGAATTTTGTCTTTTAATGTCAAGGCATTCATTTCCCCTAAAAGGCTAAAATATCTATGATGCGAATTTTTTAACAGTCACAGATGGGTTCATAAATTTGATTGCAAATTATGTATCTATCTTATTAATGTATTCATGGAGACAGTACTCTTGATTTTTGTTAAAATCCAAATTAAGGCAAATAAGAGTTGGAGGAAAGTATAATTATGTACCTATTTACTTTTTTCCCACCAAAAGAAATGGTAAAAGATGACAGTGCCCACTCTTAAAACTTCACAAACAAAAATTCTGGAAAGGTTGAGGATTTTTCCCTCTCGTACCTATATTTTTAAAACTGGTGACATTGTTTTGCTGGAAAGCATTATAAACTTATTTGAAACCAGAATAAATAATAATGAAGGGGTAAACAAAAGGCAAATTAATAAGGCCAAAAATGAATGCATATGAAGTAGAGTAAAATCCAAAGTATATGTCTGAAAGTACAGCTTTTTCATAAATAATATTGATTGAGATGAGACATCTATATTTTAAAGAATCAAGAATTAGTATAATTGAGAGGGCATTAAAGGAGCAATTTAACTCAACAAATATTTATTAATCAGCTACTATGTGGAAGATATGGCTTAATAGGATGATTTAAGTTAAGAAAGGCACATACTTTGATAAAGTCATGACATCCTCCCTTACCCATACAGATTTTAGTCCCTTATAAAAAAGCCCATTTTTTCCTTTTTCTTTCTTCTTATTTTTTAAATAACACCAAGTTGTAATACAATATAAGTGAAGAAAGTGTGAGAAAGAACCTATTTGCCATCAGTGGGTTCAAGTTACTGCTCTTAATCAATGCATTTCCCAGTGAAATGAAAAGCATAATTTATATACGTGTTCAGCCACCAGCCACGAGCTTAGAAAATCTTGAAGGAAAGGCAAAGTATCATAAAATTTGTGATAATCTGTTGATAGATTTATGTATTTATGTATTTATTTATTTATTCATTCATTTGTAAGGAAGAAGACTGAATCTTCAAACTATTGGCCCATACGTTTTGTTTTGTTTTGTTTTTAATTCAGGGTAACTATGTAAGGCTTTGAAACAAGAGACCCATGAACTTGTTCTACAAATATATTGATAACTGTATTTCTTTCTTGGGGGGGGCAATGAGGGGTTAAATGACTTGCCCAAGGTCACACAGCTAGTAAGTATCAAGTGTTTGAGGCCAGATTTGAAATCAGGTCCTCCTGAATCCAGGGCTGGTGAGTTATCCACTGCACTACCTAGCTGCACAGATAACTGTATTAAAATTTAATTGTTTTGTTTATAATTCTATGTATTTTATATTTTGCTTTCAAAATTATTATTCTGAGAAAAAGTTTATATGCTTCACAAGATTTCAACATTAAACCAAATTGGTAAAGGCCCAAATATGAAACCCTCCTATAATCAATAATAATAAATCACTATAGAAATATCCAGACAACTTGGTGGCATAGTGAATAGAATGCCAGGTGTAGAGTAAGGAAAATTCATCTTCCTGAGTTCAAATCTGGCCTCAGACCCTAACTATCTATAACCCTGGGCAAGTCACTTAACTCCATTTGCCTAAATTTCCTCATCTGTAAAAGGATCTGGAGAAAGAATTGGCAAACCAGTCTTGTATCTTTGCCAACAAAACTCCAAACAGCATTGTGAAGAATTGAATAAGACTTAAACAACTGAACAAAAGCAACGGAAATGTAGCCCAATTTGCTTGATTTTGATTTACTTCTTTCATTTCTTTTTAAAATATTCTCTAAATTTTCTGACTTAGAATCTCACTCCCAGTGCTTTGGTAGCTGGTTTTACTGTGAGAACTAGCAATGTTCACAATCTTCTATTATCTTTTATAATATATGCTTTGAACTGATATGACCTTGGCTACCACTTAATTACCTTTGGCAAAGAAAGAAAATGTCTACTAGCCAAGATGTCTTCCTTATTCCTTTGGCCTTCCAATTGTACCAACTCTATTGGAAGAGTTATACTTTTCTAAGAAATGGTGATGGCTTCATCTTTATTTTTGGGAATCATAAAATCAGGCTAGGTTGGCACCATTGCAACTGAACATTATGTCTTCTGATCTTTATCCTGACTTCTAATTCACTATTTGCCTTGACTTTTGCTCTAACCAGTCACTGATATGCCAGTTCTGACATGACTGATACATCTGTAATATGTCTTTCCTCTCTGTTTGGATATAAATGGATACATTCAATTTCATTTGTGTGGATGACATATAGTGGTTGCCATGTCTAACACTTTTTGATTTGCATAAAGAAAGTGTCTCTGACAAGTACTATGAGGCTTCTTTATCTGCAAGCTTTTGTTTATTTGATTTTTTAAAATATGCATTATTTTTTCCAGAGCAGTATTTCTTATTCTATCTTGTTCCCACCTTCATATTAGTCACCACCAGAACATCAAAATAAATTGGGGAGCAGCTAGATGGCACAGTGGATAAAGTACCAGCCCTGGATTCAGGAGGATCTGAGTTCAAATCCGACCTCAGACACTTGACACTAGCTGTGTGACCCTGAGCAAGTCACTTAACCGTCATTGCCCCACAAAACAAACAAACAAAATAAATTAGTTTATACCTCGAAAAAAATGTCAGTCTTTTCATGAACTCCTTAACTTCTTTATCTTTTTTGGTAGATATTTGTATGGATCTATCAGTTATTGTTGTTGTTCTCTTTTTACTTATGAGGAAGGCAGAACCAGGGAAGTTAAATGACTTGCCCATGGTAATACAGCTAGTTGTGTTTGAGGCCATATTTGAACTCAGTTCATCCTGAGTCGTATAGTATCCACCTGTTTCAGAAACATAAGGACCCATAGTCTAAGAATTTGACAGTCAGATTGCTACAGTAGAAAAAATGCTGAATTTGAAATTAGGAGATCTATGTTTGAAAGAGACAGACAGAGACAGAGACAGAATGAATGAGAACAAGAACACCTGGGTTCAAATTCTTCTCTCATTTACTACCAGTATGATCTTACAGAAGTTAGCGTCACTTAAGCTCTCTTTGCCTTGTTTTCTTCGTTGGAAAATGAGAGGGCTGAGTTGGAAAGCCTCTGAGGTCCCTTTTGGATTTAGGTCTGTGATCCCATTTAGAGTATTAGGCCCTTAGGGATTAAGGTTGGAATGTGTGCAGAATACCATTGTGGACAATACTTATTAAAGGAAAGAAATTCAGGGGATTAGATAAATATGCCATTAATATTTTACACTGAATATCATTTAAATATTCTATGATAAGGTACTTTAGATAATGTAACTTCAATTTTAACATTTTAATATATACAGTAGATCCATTTAATTGATGGATAGAATGCCAGAGATTGCCGGGTTTTACTTTATATCCATTGAAGAAGACCTCATTTTAAGTGGAGCAAACTCTGAATCATTTACTTAAGTGCAGTGATTTGATTGGATGTCAGTGTTGGCATATTCTTTGTCAGCTGAAAGAGAGACAGAATTCCACACATTTCTTAAAGTGTAGTGACCCTTCAAATGATTTTCTGTCACTGGGCTTTAGCATATATTTTATTTTTTCTTCAATGAATTTTGTCAAAGTTTCCTCTTTCCACAATTACTTTTTCAGATGTGACCTTCAAATCAACTGGCAACCACAAATATTAGAGATTTGATGTATCAGCCATATAGATTGTTACAACGTGAACAATTTGGACAAATAACCAAAAGAATTTTTGGATTTTTTTGTAATTCATTATAGTCAGAGGGAGGGGCAGTGTGGGACAGGTAAATCCACTGAAATATAAATGAATTACCTAGGAGAAGAACACAGGAGAAAAAAGGGCAAACAATTGTACAGTTGCAAATAGGCAACTGTTATTCTGTATCAGAGATTAGACAAAAATAAGAGGGATGATTGGCAATTTAGTGAAGCAGTAGTCCTCCTACCCCAAATCCAATGTTCTTTTCATTACCCTACCTGGAAACTTTGACTCCAACAGATGGTTGGAAACCCGGGTTGGAACAGGTTGCAGAGGGCATGTATGTATTCCAGGATAAGAAAAGTAAACTGTAATCAAGCACCAGACAAAATTTAAATCATTGAAAAATGAGTAGAATTAGAAGGCGATGCAAGTAAATCATGACTAAGGTTATGTAGGATATAGGGATTAGATTGGAATTTGGGACATCATTTAGCTGACTCATCTGTTTTTTGTTTTTTTTTTTAAATGGGGTTGGTTACAAGGGGAGGCAGAAAAGAGCAGACAGATGTAAGACATACTATGTAGGTAGAAAGGATAGGACTTAGCATCTGGTTGGATATTATGGGTTTATGAAGAAACAATCAGCTTAAAAGTCTTTAGGGGTCTAGTGGTACCATCAATAGAACTAGAGAAAATAGGAAGAGAGACAGGTCTTTTAGGGAAGAAAGATGAATTGGTTTACGATATGCTGAATTTGAGAAGCTAGCAAGATAGAACTAGCAAGAAGGTGGTTTGAAATGTAAACATGAGCTCAAGAAAAAGTTTGGGGGGTAGATATATATAATTTAATTCTATTTATTAAACCCTTCATTAAATGTGTATGAATATTTGTTTCCTGGCTTCTCTGTGCAGAGCATTACACAAGGCTCTGGGGCAGTTCAAAGTTCACTTGAGACAATGGTCTCTACCCTTAGAGAGTGGTAAATGATATTTGTTAACTATAAGCAAGGCACTGTCTAGGTCTTGGGGTTGCAAAGATGAAATCAGACCTACATACAATCTTCAAGGGGCTAACGAGGTTATAATAGAGGGGGATGAGATGTAGAGAAACAGGGACAATATGATAAGGAAAAAAGAAAATCCAGACAAAAGGTTCAAAGAAAATTTGAGAACAGGGAAAATGCTTCACCTGGGAAATCCAAGGATTACCCCAGAAGTACAAATAGCAGCTAAGCAGGAATCTTCTACATCGAAGTGTTCTGTGAAATCATGAGAATGGATGAATTAAGCAAGGCTTCCTTTTTGTCCTCTGTTTTTCTCAGTTACTATGGCAGATTATTTTGATCTATGAAGAGCAAGATATCCTCTATAAGATGAGAAAACAAGTAGAGGTAGCAATCAAAAACCAATTTTCAGGGCAGCTAGATGGTGCAGTGGATAGAGCACTGGCCCTGGAGTCAGGAGTACCTGAGTTCAAATCCAGCCTCAGACACTTAACACTTACTAGCTGTGTGACCCTGGGCAAGTCACTTAACCCCAATTGCCTCACTAAAAAAAAATAATAATAATAATTTTCATGTCAGGAGTAATATATCAATTCCTTCATCACTCACTAAGATTTTTTTGTGGGCACTCAGGCTTACACAAACTCAGGTGGTGTTTCAGCAAGGGTACATCATGGTTGAATTGCCACAACAACCTTGGTTCTATGGGTGGTCAGGATATTTAGTAAGATGCAGGGCAGCATGAAAATTATTGGCTGCATAGTAGATTCTGTTTTCAATGTAATACAAAGAATTAGTATTTATTTAAGTATCTATCTACCATGTGCCAGCCATACTGCTGAATTTTATTAATATTCATGTACTGGTTCCTCATAGCAACCCTGTGAAATAAAGGCTATTAATATGCCAATTTTATAATGGAGGTAACTTAGGAAGACAGGTTAAGTCACTTGCCCAGTCTTGCAACGATTAGAGTGATGCCACCTGCTGGAGAGTTACTGTAGGAAAGCTCCACCATGAGGAGGTGTCTGAGGGCAAGCCATGTGGTCAGTTCCTTGGTGTCAGGAAGTGACGTTTGCTCATGGGTACTGTCTATCAAAGCTACCAGCCAATCAACTTGAGGAGTCTCCCATTTCTGGGAGAACACGAAGTAGGAAGCAGATGCTGGTGTAGGGGTTCTTCGTCTTTGGGTTCAAGACATCGGTTTGGTGGCCAGACTTCACGTGGGAGGTTAGGAAGACTAGGATTTCCATGCTATAAGAAATCTGTTCTCAATCTTTCTCTCTTTACTATCTTATATCTTTTAATAAACCCTCAAAAGTCTATACTCGTGGTGAATTTATCAATGATTTTAGCCAGTTTCCCCCCAAAACTGGGCGGGGGAACAGATTAGAACCCACATTTAGGTTTTTAAACAAAGTTTTATAGTCAGTAACTATTTAAGGCAATATTTGACTCATGTCTTCCTGATTCAAGGCGAACTGTGCCACCTTGCTAAATCTGTTTCTTAGTGTAAAAGTTTTGAAAATGAAAATGTACCTTATTAAATCAATTCTATACACACATGTGTGAAGCTAATATTCTCTACAATAAAAACCTTATCAGTCTCTAAATTTTGAAAACTGTGCTGATTATCACAAATAAAAATTATATTTACACACACACACACAATGTGTGTGTTTTCTTTTTCTTTTTTTTTTTGGCTGGGCAATGAGGGTTAAGTGACTTGCCCAGGGTCACACATCTAGTAAGTGTCAAGTGTCTGAGGCTCAATTTGAACTCAGGTCCTCCTGAATCCAGGGCCGGTGCTTTATCCACTGTGCCACCTAGCTGCCCCTGTTTTCTTAAATAAAATACATGAAGTCTTCCCAACTTGCTGTGTCTAAAAGGGCTTTGCAGAAAAATCTGATGATCTAGTAAGTGATGAAAGTGATAAGCTTTTTTGGTGATGCTGAGGCATTATATATAATTAGTACCAACTGATACAAATACACAAATTAAGTTATTAATATCAGTATCCCAAATTGATATAGCACTTTCTTGTGTGTGTGTGTGTGTGTGGGAGGGTTGTTTTGTTGGGGTTTTTTTTGGCGAAGCAATTGGGGTTAAGTGACTTGCCCAGGGTCACACAACTAGTAAGTGTCAAGTGTCTGAGACCGGATTTGAACTCAGGTACTCCTGACTCCAGGGCCAGTGCTCTATCCACTGTGCCACCTACCTGCCCCAGCACTTTCTTTTTTAAAAGAGGCTTTCCTTATGATAATATTTTTAGGTATCAAGAAGCATGTCTGTGTCAGAGAGAAAAGAGTTATGAATTTGGACTCAGCAAGTTAGTGAGTCATGCATAATAAATGTAAGAACAACTGGACAGAGCTTCAGAAGAACTTTAATCCAATCCCAGGTTCCAGAGTGAATCATTTTGTTGCCCTGGGCAAGTCATTTAACATTTTGCCCCTTCAGTTTCTTTTTCTGTGAAATGAAGATAATACTTGCACTGCTCACCTTCCAGGACTGATGAGAGGAAAGCACTTTTAAAACCTTACAATGCTATATAAAAACATTGTTAGTAGTAGGTGGTTATCTGATTCCCCTTCTAGTTCTAAAATCCTGTGATTCTATAATTTTGCAGGCCAACTTTACTTGAGCTTCTGCTCATTCAGATGTGTTCATCAAATTGTCTTAAATTATTCCCAAGTACATAATGCTCTTGATTTTGAGCAGGTGTAAATAGCTTCTGGAAATTGAGGATAAATCAAAGACAGCAGACACTGCAAGATAAGAAAGTTGTGTTTAAAGGAAATGTACTTTTGAATAAAAGAGGCCATGCATTTAGTCTGAGTTTCCCTTGAGTACAAGTTAAGGATGTCATCATAACTCTGATATTTCCTTCAAATCTGCCTTCTCTTTTCATGAAACTAAAATATGGCTGAGAAGGCTACTGGATAGGAAAATAAACATAATGAGGAGAACAAGGCATTAATAATCTTTCCCCACTTTCATGGAGGGCAGGCAATGAATTGTGGTGGCATATAAAGGTTTTTGAAGCTTGAAGTTCATTGTTATGAAAATGTGATTTTCCAGTTTTATGATGACTTGTCAAATATAATATGTCTTCTAATGAAATGCTTCATGTCCCATGTAAGGAAAGTAGTGGAGGTCATAACTTGATCCAGCCAATTGAAGGCTCATTCTCTATTTGTTTTACTTTATTTCTTGATGGTCCTGATAAAAACAAAACAAAACTAAAAAAAACTTTAGGGTAGGTCACAGACAGGACTTGTTAGAGGTTGATTAAAAGTTAAGATTCTGGGGATTCCATAAATATATATAATTCAGAAACAGATCCTCTGTGTGTGTAAAGATATACACATATATTTATAAATCTCATATATATCATAAAGATATACACACATTTATAAATGTCATATATATAAGATATAAATATATATGCATGCATATATATGAATACATTTACACTCTATACCTTTAATTAAGCTAAAATTTTAGAGTATTTCCCATGTACTTCTTTGACTTCTATTCCATATTCCATTACCTTTACTATTTAAAGGCTAAATTTCAGGAAAGATGCTGGTTAATATCCCCAAATCTGTAATACATATATTAGATTTCTTGGCACTCATTTGCATCTTTACGTGCTGCTAAACAATTTTAAAATCTTTTGGGGCATACGAAGTTGGAGCATCATGCCCTGAATTCCATGAATCTTTCTCCAGAGTATCCCAAATAGAGACATTGGACCTAGGACAAGACAAATATATAATTAAATGGACACCACCAAGGTGTACACAAGGTGAATCAGAGTCACCTGAAAAGCCTTACCTGCCTAAAAATATTTCCCACTCACCTACAATGTTTTCCAGTCTGAAAAACCCAGGTTTTAAGAGTCACTACTTTCAATAAACCAATTATTGTAGGGGTATTGGGACTTGAATTAAATTTTAAGTTGCAATTGTTGAACTAGGAAAGAAGGCATACAAGTAATTCTATAAATTCTCATGTTAGCACAGATAAAGTTTTCTGAGTTCCCTAAGGGACTCATCCTTGGAAACAGAAGATTGCAAACTAGTTAAACTCCTCTTAGGGGAAAGTATAAAGTACATGCCAAAAACAAGTTTTGGAGAGCTCTAGAGTAGCATGCTTTGAAAAAATATTTCTCAAATGAAGAATCAAAAGCAGGTAATGACCATGTGAAAGATTGATCCACATCACTAATAATGTGGAAAATGGGAACAAAATAATAGCTCACACCTGGCAAATTGGGAAATATGACAAAAGTTTTGAATAGTTAACATTAGAGAAGTTTTGAAAGGACAAGCAGACTAATACAATACTGAATTAGCCTAAATGGTTTGGAAAACAATTTGGAACTTAGATGAGAAAATAACTAAAATGTCCGTGTCCATTTCCTTTCCATATTTGTCATTTTGCATGAGAAGACTCAAATAAAAGAAAAAGTGAAAAACAGCATGCTTCAGTCTGTGTTCATTCAATATTGGTTCATTCTCTGAAGTCAGATAGTATGCTTAATCATTTGTCTTTTGAGATTGTCATGGATCATTATATTGCTGAGCATAGCTAAGTCATTCACAGTTTTTCATCAAACAATCCTGCTGTTGCCATGTACAATGTTTTCCTAGTTCACTTCACTGTTCTCTCTCTCTCTCTCTCTCTCTCTCTCTCTCTCTCTCTCTCTCTCTCTCTCTCTCTCTCTTTCTATATATATATTTTTTCATTAATGTAAGTCTTTCCAGGTTCTTCTGAAATCATCCCACTTGTCATTTCTTATAGGACAATAATATTCCATTATAATCATATACCACAGCTTATTTAGCCATTCCTCAATTGGTGGGCATCCCACTTCAATTTCCAGTTCTTAGCTACCATAAAAAAGAACTGCTATAAATATTGTTGTACAAATAGGTCCCCTTCTCTTTTTTGGAATGTCTTTAGGATATAAACGTTGCAGTGGGTATTGCTGGATCAAAGGCTATGCACATTGTGGAGCAAACAGGGTGGGGTGTCTTATGTCTGGGGCCAGATTTGGGCTCAGGGCCTCCTGGGTCCAGGGCTGGTGCTTTGTCCACTGTGTCACCTAGCTAACGTATGATGACATCTTTAAAATAGGGTTGAGGGGTAGGAAGAATAGACTGGGGGAGGGGGAAGGGGAGAGGTGGACTGGGGAGAGGTAGTTCACATGAAGGAAACAAGAAAAAAAAAGACTTATGGAGGGGAGGGGAAGAGGGGGAAGGAGTCCGTGAGTGAGTGAACCTTACTATCATCAGAATTGGCTCTAAAGGGGAATAACATACATACTCAAGTGGGTATAGTAATATATTTTTGCCCTGAGGGAAAGTGGGAGGGGAAGGAGATAAGGAGGAAGAGGAGAAGAGGGGAAGGAAGGGCAGATTGGGGGAGAGAGCAGTAAAAAAGCAAAACACTTTCAAGGAAGGTGAAAATGTTCTGCATAACTACACAAGTATGACATATTTTGAATTGCTTGATTTCATAATGAGGGTTGAGGAGGGAGGGAGGAGAAAAATTTAGAACACAGAATTAGCTCAAAGACCTTAATCTCATAACAGTGGGCTCAAGGAGGGAATAACATTTACACCCAATTGAGAGGAATAATTTATTTAACCCTACAGGAAAGTAGGAGGGGAAGAGGATAAGGAGAGAAGGGTTAAAGAAGGGAAGATAGAATGGGGGAGGGGACAATCAGAAGTAAAACACTTTTGAAGAGGAATAGGGTAAAAGAAGATAGAAAATAAAGTAAATGTCATGGGAAGGGAATGGGATGGAGGGAAATAGTTATGATGATTGACTATAATGGCAAAATGTATGGTACCTACTTTGCTTGGTTATTGTAAAGAAAATTCTTTGTCAAGTTTAAGATACTATATAAAAGTTATGATGAAAAGGATGCTATCAGAAAAACCTGGAAAGACCTACATGAACTGAAGCAGAGTGAAATGTACTGTATACAAAATAACAGCAAGATGATTGGGAAGCACATGGTTATTTTCAGCAAGGCAATGATCCAATATAACCCTGAAGGACTTATGAAAATTGCAATCCATCTACAGAGAAAGAACTGGTGGTATCTGAAAACAGATTAAAACACATTTTTTTGACAATTCCTTAATCTGAAGTTTTGGTTTTTTTAACTATTTTCTCTCACAACCTAACTAATATAGAGATGTTTTCCATGACTACTCATGTATAACTTACATTGAATTGCTTGAGTTCTTGGGGTGAATGGTGGAAAGAGAGGGAGGAAGAGCAGGTGGAACACAACATTTTAAAAAATTGATGTCGAAATTTGTTTTTACATAAATATTGGAAAATAAAGTACTAAAAAGAAAAAAAAATGGTATGCACAGTTTTATATCATTTTGGGTGTAGTTCCGAATTGCCCTCCAGAATGGTTAGATCATTTCATACCTCCAACAGTGAATTAACATTCCAGTTTCCCCATATCCCCTCCAACATACAACATTTTCCCTTCTTTTCATATTAGCCAATTTTATGGGTATGAGGTGATATATCAGAGTTGTTTTAATTTGCATTTCTCTGATCAATAATGATTTAAAGCATTTTTTCTTATGACTAGAGATAGCTTTGATTTCTTTGCCTGAAAACTGTTCATAACCTTTGACCATTTCTCAATTGGGGAATGACTTGTATTCTTATAAGTTTGATTCACTTCTCTATATATTTGAGAAATGAGGCCTTTTTCAGAGATACTTGTAAAAATTCTTTCTTAGTTTTCTGCTTTCCTTATAATCTTATAATCTTTGGATTGGTTTTGTTTGTGCAAACCCTTTTTAATTCAATATAACCATAATTATCTATTTTACTTTTTCTAATGCTCTCTGTATCTTCTTTGGTTCTATAGTTTTCCCCTGTCCATAAATCTGACAGATAAACTATTCCATGTACTCTTAATTTGCTTCTGGTATCACCTTTTATATGTAAATCATGAACTTATTTTGACCTTCTTTTGGTATACAGAGTGAGATATTGGTCTCCATACCATACTATTTTCCAGTTTTCTCAGAAGCTTTTGTCAAATAATATGGTTTTTATTCCAAAAGCTTGGATCTTTGGGCTAATCATATACTGAATTATTATAGTCATTTACTATAGTGCAATTCATATCTATTCTATTCTACTGATCTACTAACATTTTTTAGCCAGTACCATATTGTTTTGATAATTACCACTTTATAATACAGTTTGAGATCTGGTATGGCTAGTCCACCTTCTTTCATGTTTCTTTTCCTTGATTCCCTTGATATCCTTGAGCTTTTATTCTTTCAGGTGAATTTTGTTATTATTTTTTCTGGAGCCACAAAATAATTTTTGATAGTTTGGTATGGCACTAAATAAATAGATTAATTTAGGTAGGATTGTCATTTTTATTTTATTGGCTTGACCTATCCATGAACAATTAATATTTTCCCAACTATTTGGATCTGACATCATTTGTGTGAAAAGTGTTTTATAGTTGTATTCATTTAATTCCTGAGTTTGTCCTGGCAGGTAGAATCCCAAGTATTTTATATTGTCTACTCTTATCTTAAATGAAATTTCTCTTTCTATCTGTTGCTGCTGAAATTGGTTGGTAATATATAAAAATTATTTATTTAGCTGGGTTTATTTTGTAAACTACAACTTTACTATAGTTAATAATTTCAATTAGTTTTTAATTGATTTTCTAATTATAACATCATATCATCTGCAAAGAGTAATAGTTTTGTTTCCCCACTCCCTATTCTAATTTAATTTCTTTTTCTACTTGTCTATGTCCTCTCATCCATAAATCCCACTTTTAGGACCTATGTACCAAGGAGTTCAAAATTAGAAAGGCTTCATATACACCCAAATATTCATAGCAATGTATTTTGTTAGTTGCAAAGAATTTGATATAAAAGAGATGCTTATCCTCTGGGGGATAACAATGCATATAATACAAATGTAATGGAATATTACTATGCTGTAAGAAATGATGAATATGAATAATACAGCGAAACATGGGAAGATTTATTTGAACTTATGTAAAGGGAAGTAAACACAATCAGGAAAAATATACATGATTACAAAAATATAAATTAAAATAGCAATGAAATGAAAACTGAATGTTGTGAAACTATATCGACCAAACTTAGCCACTAATAGCCACTAATTATTATTAGCCACTAATTATCTCTTCCTTTTTTTCCTTCTTGGAGAAAATGGATGACTAACTATGATCTGGAAAATTGACATAATAGTGAACTTTGTGGATAGGTTGTTTGCTTGTACTGAATTGCCTTCCCTCTCTCCCCCCACTCTCTTTTTATCCATTATTTGAGGGATTTCTTTCTGGAAAGAGAAGAGGTAGATACTCATTGGGAAACATAGGTGATATGTATAGGCTTAGTACTAATAAATGGATCATCTCTGAGTAGAGACTAAGTAATTGGAAGACAGCAAAAAAGTCATATCCAATTCTTCTTGACCTCATGTGGTATTTCCTTGGCAGAGATACTAGAGTTGTTTGCCACTTTTTTTCCAGTTCATTTTACAGATGAGGAAATTGAGGCAAACAGGTTAAATGACTTGCCAAGGGTCACACAGCTAGTAAGTATATGAGGCCAGATTTGAACTTACTCCAGGCACAGCACTATATCCACTGCACCACCTGGCTACCCGTAAACTAGAGAATACCACATAAATGTGTGGGAAAATGTGGGGAAAAGTTCACAATCATTGGATGTGGAGTTATTTGTAAAGGAGATTCCCCTGTTAGACAAGAGTTGAATAACTTCTTATATCCCCTCCTTTCTGAGATTCTAGGCAACATTTATTGTTACTCATAATTGAAATGTGCATGTCTACTGTGTTAGCTAGTAGATCTTCTCCCATCAAACACAGGCTAGCAACCATAGTGGTGAGCAAGGACCACTGAGGCCTATAAAAATTCAAAGTGTGCCTCCCAGTAAAAGAAGATTTACCTTGGCAGCCTGGTTATTTTTAGTGTATTGAAGATAAGCTAAGAACTTTGAATAAATGGGTTTTTGTATTTCTTTGGCTAAAGTCAATTCATGATGCTCTTATTTGAGACATGAACATACCTCTCTACAGTCCTCTGTCTTTTTAGATGGTTCAGAATATTTTATGTTCTTTTGTCACTAATGCATATCTGAATAATAATAGTATAAAGAACTTTTTAGATACAATAGATTAGAATAAGTTGGGAAGAACCTCAGAAAAGTCTATTACTAACTCCTAAATGAGACCTAAGTTAGTGATCTTTTTGTCTTGCAATTACTTTGTATTACTTGAAATTTATTTTGTACTTATCTATGTAGATATCACATCATTTCAGTAGGATTTAAGCCACTTTTTAGAAGGGGCTTTTCATTTTTTTTAATGTTATATCTCAATTCTAGCACAGAGAATGCACTTACTGTACTGTATTTTTTATTGAATTGAGTCTATTCGGATCCATACTTGAATAGGAATCCAAACCTCAACAATATACATAAGCAATGCTCATCCAGCTTTTGCAGGAAGGTTCAACCAAGGGTGTCCCTTACATCCTAAAAAGCCTATTTTATTTGTTATCACTCTAATTATGCAAAAGTTTTTACCTTTATCAATTCTCCATTTTCCTTTTTGACACTTCTGCCCATTACAACTAATTCCGTCCTCAGGGAACAAGTTAGATAAATTTAATTCTCTTCCACGCTGCAGCAAAGGCAGGTAGCACAGTATTGGATCTAGAGTTGACCTAACCTGAGTTCAAATCCTGCCTCAGATATTCACTAGCCTTGTGACCCTGAACAAGTCATCTGCTTCAGCTTCTTCATTGTGAAATGGGAATAGGAATAGCACCTCCCTCCAATAGTTGTGAAGATCAAAAGGTATTTTTTTAACCTGCCATCCCAACCTTAAAAGTCCCATGTAAATGCTATATATTGTTATTCTTTTGTTATAGCCTTGTGGCTGTTTCAAGGCACTTACATCTTGATTACTTCTCTTCACCAGGTTAAAAACACACACACACACACAGGCAATTTCTTCAACTATTTTTTTTTTTTTGCATATGATGGATTCAACCATCTTTGTTACCCCCATCTGAAAACTCTCCATCAAATCAATGTCTTTCCTATCAAGTGGTGCCACAAACTGGACAAAACATTTCAGGTACAATTCTCTGTACAAGGACAGAGGACAGTAGGACTCTCACATCCTAATAATAATAGTAATCATTAAAAAGTTAATATTTTTAAAATAATAAATTTGTATTTAAAGTTTTGAGTTACAAAATCTATCCCTCTCCTTGTGTATGTGTATATATATATATATATATGTATATATATATGGAATAATTGTGAAATTGGTGATGTTCAATCAGCAGCAAAAATAACTCATCAAGGACATGGCAACTCTCTTCTAGTATTGGAAGGACCATGATGGGGAAAAGGGATTAGATTAATTATTTGATCTGCAAGGAAAAACCAGAAGTATTAGACTGAAGTTTCATAGAGGTAGGTATGGGTTTGTTGTTAATGAAAGGAAAATAGAAAAAATGTCCTCATAAATCTATCTGAGAATGTAATGGCTACTTCAAGAGATTTGAGGTTACTTCACAATGGACATTTTTTAGAGAGGCTGGATATTCATTTATCAGGTATATTATAAATAAGATTTCTTTCTTCCTTCCTTCCTTCCTTCCTTCTTTCCTTCCTTCCTTCCTTCCTTCCTTCCTTCCTTCCTTCCTTCCTTCCTTCCTTCCTTCCTTCCTTCCTTCCTTCCTTTCTTTCTTTCCTTCTTTCTTTTTTTTTTTTTTTGCTATTGATTTTGTTTGAAGGTCCCTTCCAACCCTAGGATTTGGAAGTTCTGTAATCATGTCCATGTTAGGTTGATTTTTTTTTTTTAACACAAATGTATACCTTCCTATTATCTCTGTTACATTTGTTATTCTGTTTTATCCATTCTCTCGCTTTTGGTTTAGTTGTTGTTGTTGTTGTTGTTGTTTTTCTGTTATGTACAATTCTTCATGATCCATTTTTGGAGTTTTCCTGGCAAAGATACTCTAGTGGTGTGACGTTTCTTTTTTCTGTTTATTTTACATATGAAGAGATAAAAGCAAACAGGTTTAAGTGAATTGCCTAGGGTCAGACCAGCTAGTAAGTCTGAGGCCAGATTTGACTCAGGAAGAGGAGTCTTCCTGAATCCTGGACTGGCACTCTATTCACAGTACCACCTAGCTACCTGATAAAAAGAATTCACATATTCAGTGGTATTAAGTTCTTTACAAAAATTTTTTCTCCACTTATTTTTCCACTTATTTCTAAGCTCATAACAAAATATTTAACACTGTACTGATGTACACAGGTTGCTGGAGCATGGCTTTTGTTCTTCAGAAAACCTGGTTATTTTTGCATTGATAATACAATCCCTGATTCATTCTATTCGTGCCTATAGCATGAGACAGTCTTAACTCTATGTGATAGACATTCATTGCTCATTTTTAATTCACAACTTTATCACTTTAAAAAAGCATAAATGTGACACTAGAAAAATTTGGTTCATAATTATATTTCTCACATGAAAAAGCAATTTATAAAAATTGCTTTATGCATAGACTATGAATTAGGAGCAAGAAAAAAAGAATTATAATTAAAAGAAAGGAGTTGAATATATTATTTGAGGAACAACAGAAAATTAATAATAGGTTGAAAGAATTAGGATGCTTTCAATTCAGAGTAATTTGTAAAACTATCAGAAGGGATCATTGGCAAGCTATTGTTTCTATTACCTTCTGTGTTTGGACATTCATTAGAAAATGGACTTTGATCATTCGGAAGTGAGCATAATTAAATATTACAAAAATGGTATACTCCCAAAAAGAAAAAAATACTGGGACTTATTGAAAAGAGCTAGCATTTTACTTTATATATCATGCCATATTGGCATTAGAAGAGCTAATAAAAATAATTTCATTTGTATTGATGGTGTATTCAGACCAGAACTTGATATTTTTCTGTAGGTGATTCTATAAAAGATTACATCTCCAAAATTAATAATCTTGATATTTGTTTAAATAGTAGGTTGCAAGTTTCATAAGCATTTCTCACTTACTCAATAGCTATGTAGAAAAGTTGCTCAAGATGTTACATAGTCGCTATCTTTATCAATGAGGAAACTGATGGCATAGATATATTATGAAGTGCCAAAGATATGATTTCATGCCAGACTTTGGCTTTAAGTTCAGGTATCATGACATGAGTAAAGATTGTTTCCTTTGAAAAATTCACATTTGTTTTCCCAGAGACTAACAAAATGTCTGCTATACTGTAAGCATTTCATCAATGTTTGCTGACTCGTTGCTTTAGTACTTCTATGAATACATTAGACCACTTAACATATCAAAAAATAACCCTTTAAAATCACACCAAATGCCACCATGGCAGAAGCAGAAGAAAAAATGTTTTCAAAAACCTGTGGAGAGGCTCTGAGAGGTGGCATCACTACTATAAAGCTGCTATGTGCAATAGAACCATGAATGCCACAATGCCTAATTAAAGTTATAGGAAAAGAAATGTGCAAAATGGAACCTGGAAAACAAAATCATATGAAAAATTCGAGACCTTATTAATCAGTCATCAAAACTAAAAGTCAAAAGTTTAAGGCAATTGAGATATAAATCAGTGCAAAGGCTAAAGCAATCCAATATTTGTGTTAAAATCCACTTTACTGTTGATGTTTAAGAAACAAAGAAATTAGAGAGAATATTCACAGCAAGAAGTTGTGGGAAACATTTCATTGTATCAAAAGACATTCAATGTAGTGAAGATGCAAGTTGGATTAAAATGAGGCAATAATTTTTGAACTATTATGGTAATCAGAAGGGTTAGGGGAAAGGATGCCAACTGAAATTCTGTCTCCACTATGTAACTTAAAAATATCAGGGTCAGATAAGATACATAATTATTGGTTCAAGTACTTCATAGTGGTGCTCAAATTATCATCAAATCATTTTACCACCTTCTTTTCACATGTAAGCCTGATTTCACCTTTCTTAACATGAGCTATTGTTTATCTGTTACCAAAAGATGAAAACACCAGGGATTCTTACATATTTGTGTCAATTATGTGTCTATGTACCTTACAAAAGGAATTCACAATTGTCACTAAATAAAGAAAAATGTATAATCTTACAAGAAAATAAGGTGTTGGTTAAATGCAAAAAAAAAAAAAAAAAAAGGCTGTCCTGAGTTCCAGGTTGTATTAAAAAAAAAAAAAACAGATTATCATTTAGGTAATTATTTTTTAAAAGTCATCTGGGGGCAGCTAGGTGGCACAGTGGATAAAGTACCGGCCCTAGATTCAGGAGTACCTGAGTTCAAATCCGGCCTCAGACACTTGACACTTACTAGCTATGTGACCCTGGGCAAGTCACTTAACCCCCATTGCCCTGCAAAAACACACACACACACACACACACACACACAAGTCATCTGAAAGCACCTAGTGTGTGTAACTAAATTGATTACTGCAAAGTTTTGACTATTCCACACTCATGTTATATACATGTACATTGCTGCTACAGCTGCTACTACCAATACTACTATTACCTATATCAATACTGCTAGTATTGATATGATGCTTTAGGATTTTCAAAGTGCTTAACAAATGCTATCTCCTTTCAGCCTCACAACAAACATTGGAAGTAAGTGTTATCTTTATTTTCCACTTATGGAAATTGAGGCAAATAGATGTTGAGTGACTTTGTCAGGGTCACACAATTATCAAATATTTGAAGCAGAATTTGAATTCAGGTATCCCTGGCTTTAAGTCCCATGTTCCATATACCATGCCACTTAGCTACCTCTGTAGCAGCTACAGGTATATGCAGTAGTCTGTGATTTACAAAATTGTTCCAAATATAGTCAAAACATAGAGTACTTGTTGTATGTATAGAAAATTATTATGTATTAAAAAAGAGGTTCAAATACAATAATGCCAATTTTATCAGTTTCCGAAATACAGTTATGGTTCTGCCTACCGTTAAACAAATTATCTACGTTGAATTGAATATGGCCTCTAAATTTAAGAGGGAGTCATGGCAAAACAGCTTATTACTTTCCATATACAAATGACATTATACAACTTCACCAAAAACCACATTAAACAACTTGTTGACTTTCTGGAATCTTTTTCCGTATATATCAAGTGTAAAAGTCTCGACAGATGCCAAGGAAAGAGAGTGACAGAAGTCTTTGAGTTGGAATGTAGGTATCTAAACTAACCAATGGTAAATTGTAATACTTACAAATCCTTAGTCTTCTCTAGGCAATGCAATGAACAAAGGCTCTTGAGCAAAAAGCTATAGCTGAGTATGTAAAGTCTTTTGGAAGTGAGACATCAAAGCTCAATGGGAAGAATACTTATAGAACAATTAAGACCTTTGTGGTACTATCCATGATGTATATTTTTGGATCTATAATATGAAAAAAAAATATCAAATTTAGAAAATAATGGAAATCAGAACAGGATTGATAAAAAGCATGAATCAGCATCCGAGTATGGCTATGGAAAGATTCAAACTTCTTTACTGAAGGTTAAAATTGATATTATTCCCAGAGTACATAATAAATAGATTAAAATATGAAAAAAATACTTTTGGAACAAGCACACATCATGTCGCTGAGTGACAGGAGAGGCTGACATACCTTTGAATACATGACTTTAGTGCATGTCACTGGATTTGATGAATGTAACTGAAAGAGGTTTACCTTTAGGCAGAGCCTCTAAAATAATTAGGGTCCAAGAGTGACACCAAAGTTGTTCCATATTTGCAATAAATTGGAATTGAACAAACATTTATATTAACAGTCTTGTCAAATGGCAAAAAGGTTTCTTTACAAAAATGAAGTTTATAATGACATTTCAAGTTCAAGTCATTCTCACCAGAAATTACAGAAGGGTTTTCCTTAAGGACCCCAAACTTCTTGATCAATTTAGATTATGAAAGAAATGGTAGAAACTGTGCAGTGGGTCATTATAGGTTGTATACATTAAGTACCTACTAAATACTTATCAAGACATGACTTTTTTTTTTGGGGGGGGGGTGAGGCAATGAGCGTTAAGTGACTTATCCAGGGTCACACAGCTAGTAAGTGTCATGTGTCTGAGGCCTGAATCCAGGGCCAGTACTTTATCCACTGTGCCACCTAGCTGCCCCTGCAAGGCACGTCTTGATAGTTAGAATTATGTGCCAGAAGCTCACTATCTTTCATAAACTAACAGACCACAATTACCCATACTTCAAACAAAAGATCTCACCCTATCCTTGAAAAGTCAACAAATAAACAGTCCCAAAACAGGAAAATTATCCAAAAAATAAACTTTGTTCACATTCGTTTAGACATTAATCCATTAAAAATTAAGAACACAGGGCAGCTAGGTGGCGCAGTGGATAGAGCACTGGCCCTGGAGTCAGGAGTACCTGAGTTCAAATCCGGCCTCGGACACTAAACACTTACTAGCTGTGTGACCCTGGGCAAGTCACTTAACCCCAATTGCCTCACTAAAAAAACAAAAAAAAAAATTAAGAACACTTTAGGAGATATATAAAATACTTTGGGGATCAAAACAACATGCAATGGAAATCTTTGAAACTGGAACATAAGTGGGAAAAACAGGAGAGGAGATACATATCATTACCTTCAACTGGCCTGTTATAGTGTTCGATGAGATGTTTTGCGTGAGCCTGTGGAAGATTAGTTTCTATTCCAATACTATTAAGCGATTAAAAACATTTTAAAATCCACTTATATAATAGTCCATAAAACATTCATTGTAAAAGAATAATAATGGAAATAAAATGAGTATTTATCAAGTGCCTACTAAATACCAGGCAGTGCTAAGCACTTTATAAATATATATCATTTGATCTTCACAACAACCTTGGGAGGGAGGTGCTGATTATTATCACCATTTTTCAGTTGAGGAAACTGAGGTAGATAGTGGTTAAGTGACTTGCCTGGCATCACACAGAGAGGAAATATCTGCAGTCAAATTTAAACACAAATCTTTCTGACTCCAGGTCTCGAATTCTATCTCCTATGCCACCTAACTGCAGGAGAAGGACTGGTCTGAAGACCATTTCTTTCTGACTACCATCAAGGAAGATGGAAAAATGATAAAAATGATGATAATGAGAACTGACACATAGTATTTTTTGCTTTGTAATGTCATTTACATACATTATTTCATTTGATCCTAATTTCATCCTCAAGAGGTAGATATTACCCCCCTTTTACAAATGATGAATATTTATGCCTAAGGAAATCATTTCTATGGAACTATGAGTGATAGATTAGGAGGGAAAAGAGTAGTCCTGAGAATGTCTTTTAGGAGGGTATTACAGTCATTCTAGCAGATAGTAATGAAAGCCAGGAGTAGGGATGGCAGTGGAACTAGAAAAGAGAGGGCTTAAGCAAGAGTTATTTGGGTAGGTAGATGGTGCAATAGATAGAATGCCTGGGCCTGGAGTCAGGAAGATTTATATCATGAGTTCAAATCTGGCCTCAGACACATTACCTGTCTGACCCTGGGCAAGTCATTTAACCCTCTATGCCTCAGTTTCCTCATTTGTAAAATGAGCTGGAGAAGCAAATGGCAATACCACTCCAATATCTTTGCCAATAAAATCCCAAGTGGGGTTATGAAGAGTGAGAAATGACTGAAATGATTTAACATCAACAAAAAAAGTTAGATAAAAGCAAGAAATAATTTAGCAACAACAAAAAAAGTAGACTCCAAGATCTTGGTAAATGACTCTTCCCTCTTCAACTCTAATTCAGAAATTGTAGCAATATAGAGCTAGACAAAGAAGAGACCTTAGAGGCCACTAGGCTAACCCTCTCATGTTGTAGATGAGGAAACTAAAACCACGGTGTTTTAAATGACTTGAACAAAGTCACACAGGTAGGGAATGATAGTGGTGTAATTTGAACCCAGGACTTCAAATTCCAGAGCAAATGTTCTTTCCCTTTGTACCATATTAGTCTTTAAGTTTTCACTGGGAGACAAGGTTCAGAAAAAGAAAAATTCACTGTGGGACACTTTGTCTTTCAGCTACCCTTGGTACATAAAGAAGTAAGCATAGGTCCTTGGAGATGCTAGTTGGGGATGCAGAAAAATTGACATTAAAGAGAATATATTTGGGAGTCTTTTTTTAAATTTTTAGCTTTTGATATCATTTTCTATTTAGGTACTAAAGTAAATTTGTTTTCAGTCATTTTCAGTCATGTCTAACTCTTCATGACCCCAAAGTAAATACATAATTAAAAGAGATTGCTCAGCATAGAGAGCAAGAAAGTGGGGCAAGGGTCAAGTCTTGGAAGACACATTAAGGGAACACTTGGAGAAAACAATGATGTGTAATCTGGAGAAATTACAAAGGAGGGAAGTTTATGAAATATGTTAATTGTTTGCAGATGTCTATAAGAGAAAGAAGGATTTGACTTGTTCTCTGGCTTCAGAAGGAAAAATTGGAATGATTTTAAAAAGATAGATATATCTTAAGGATTATGAGGACTATTTTAATAGTAATTTTTGTCCAAAAATAGAACATGCCTGTATATGAGATAGGGAGTTCCACAGGCCCTGTGTGTATTCAAACAGAAATTGTAAAACTTTGTTTGCAACCCCCCTACTCTGAAACTTGATCTTTTTGCTTATACCTGGAATGCTGATGCATATGTTTTTCCTTGGCTCCTACTTCAACAAATTCCTTCCTGCCTAGCTTACACTCTTAAATGCTGAATGAACATACTCCAGCTTTAGCCTTTGCTATCCACTCTTGGCCTGGACATTGGGGCTCCTAGTAACTATAGTTACCCACTTTGTATGAAGTATACATTATCCTCTTCCAAAAACAATATTATAGTCTCTCTGTGTACCAGTAAAACAAGCTTCTGATCTACCAACTATTGTGACAACCACTCTGAATTCTTGTGGCTCAAGATTCCAGAGGACCAATGATGATGAATGCTACATCTCTCCTGACAGAGAAGCAATGGGCTGAATAGGCAGAATATGACATACTTTTTTTGAACATGGCTCATATTGGGATTTGTCTTGCTTAAGTATGCATATGTGTAATAAAGATTTTATTTTTCTTCTTTTTTTTTTCAAAGCAGGAAAGTGGTAGGAGAGAGAAAAAAGTCCATGCTTGTTCATTTTTAAAAGTTCAGAAGAAAAGAAAAAAAGGAAAAGTAAAGAAACTATTAGAAAACAGCTTAAATGTGGGAAGTGACCTTTAACAAATGGGAAAGAGGTAGGATCTGGGACACAGGTGGAAGAAAATTGAGAAGACACAACACTTCTGCCTCTGAGATTGGGCAGATAAAAGAATGGATAAAGAGTCATGAGTGTACTAGTTTTTGATGACAATCCAGGGCACTAAAGGCAGTTTCAAACTCATTATCATTACCAGTAACATCTTTGAATAACATACCTTGAGAAATTTTTTTCTCCCTGGTGGCTCAATTGTTCTGCCACATCCTCCATCAAAAATTACAAACTAAAGTGTTTGCTGAACTTCACTTGGTAGCAGTCATGTAAATCAGAACTCATCCCTGGAGAATCCTGCTCTTTACCTACAAGTGGATGAGACAACACAGATAATTACAACCCAAAATATTTCTGCAATAAAAATATGACAGGTGGTTAATCCTTGACTTGCATAATGGAATTCATCTAACAGCTAATTCTGCTGGGCATAGGTAGTTTTTATTTACAGTACAGCTGAACAAGAGGAACAGCAGAACTGCTACTGTTACACAGTGCAATTAGTGCTGATGTAATTAATCTGCAGAACTCTTCAGTGCAGTAAGACACTATATGCCTGTTTCATTTTCTTCCTTAGGACAAGATCCAGGTTAATTCTCTTTTCTTTACATCCTTATCCTGAACTTGGCTGCCAGGGAAAACAAAGACTCTTAGTACTGAGTCCCTCTGCATTCCATTATTACCTCAATAGCTTTACACATACATTGTGATGCAAATGTAGCCCTCTCCTTTTTCCTGCTGGCCCTTACAAACCTGGAAAATAAGCTACCCGTGAAATTAATTGAAGTTTGTTGTTGCCCATCCCACTTTGAACTCTTTCTTCCCCTCTGCCCTCTCCATCCATTATACCTAGCTCAGCATCCCTTGTATGTTGTCTTTACCAGAATTCTCAGACCCCATTTCCTTAGGGAAGAATGTGCAGATTTCTATGACCACCTCTCTGTGTTAGTTTCCATTGTTGAGTTGTTTCAGTCCTATCTGATTCTCTATGACCCCATTTGGGGTTTTCTTGGCAAAGATTCTGAAGTGGTTTGGCATTTCCTTTTCCAGCTCACTTTACTGATGAGGAACTGAGGCAGACAGGGTTAAGTGATTTGCCCAGAGTCATATAGTACATGTCTGAGGCCAGATTTTAACTCACGTCCTCCTGACTCTAGAGTGAGCATTCTCTCCACTGCATTACCCTGACACTTTCTGTGTTGGTCTGCAGTGCCACGATTTGTTGCAGCAAGAGATAATGGATCTATGATGAATTTCTGCTAGCTAAACCCATGTGAAATCATGCTATATTATGCACATTTGTCCAAGTCAATTGACATTTATCTTCTTCAATCCTTTATAATCTATTGAATTATATGAACTAGAAGTGAACTCAGAGATCCACCTCCTCATTTTATAAATGAGGAAACTGAGACATACAGTGAAGTGATTTTTCCCAAGGTCAGATGTGTATTTTAACTGACAGAGCAACAATTCAGCATGAGATTTGAATGTATGTAGATCATCACACTTAAAGGGAAATGTTTTTCTTTTCTTAAAAGTAAATAAGTTCTTAGAGATTTTCTCCTTTGCCTTTTTTTCCCCCAAATGAATTATCTGTCATCTTATATCTCTTTATATACTGTAACATGCAAAGTTGTTGTTGTTTTTTTCCTTTCTAGGTGTGGTGAATTCCTCCTCCCTAAATATTATACTTATGACTAAAATTTATCCCATGTTTTGAAAAATAGAAAAACAAAACTGAGTGTTTATGTACACACACACACACACACACACACACCTCTTCATGTATGGATGGCCATGAAAACAGTGTGACTTGATCCCAAGGAGATACTCTTTGTCAGAAGGTTCAAATCCTTATTCAGTCCTCTAAAATTCTTGGAGAAAGCCATTACATCTTTTTCCTTTGTCATTTGTGGAAATTTTCAAATAAAAGAAAGAAAAAAAAACTAATGCATTTTGAACCTTCATTGGAGCTGTAAAAAGACCCCCTTCTTGCATATAATGGACTTTGTCTTAGATTGAACACAATGGGAAATGGGAAATGGGAAATGATTTTAATAGCACATTGTTATGCTTTCCTTTATAATGGTATACCCTCTCAAAGAAGATAAATGAGGAAGAGGGGTAGAGGGATACTGATATAATGGTTTTCTGTGAATATTTCATCCACTTTGCCCCTTGACCTTTATCTTTATAATCACTCTGGACCAAAAAAAATGGTTTGAAATATTAGTTGGCTCTTAAAGTATAGTATTATTTATTATCCTGAAGTTGTGGGGGGGTTTTTACCACCTTGAAAGTTAGATAATCATTTTTCAATTAGACTTCATGCAGTGAATAGAAGGGGCACAGTTATCAACATGTACAGAATACAATCAGCACTGAGATGTCATATTTTGGCTACATTAATGCTGTTAAATTAACATAATATTAAAATTGGATGATCATCCATGAAATAAGAGTACTATAAGATTTCTTTAATAAAAGTTGTTCTCAGCTACTATTCAGTATGTTGAACATGATGCTGTTCTCCCTTTAATACTGTAGAGCTCTTATAGATATAGAGAGGACAGTTTTCATCTCCCAATACTATTAGAGAACAACCAAATTCTTCAACTTCCACACAAACCTTTTTCATTCTCTAAGAGACATTGTGCCAAATACCCAAACTAACACAAAACCACATTGAGATCTTAAATAATTCAATATCAGGAAAGGAAATAAATGTGGTTGTAAAGTAGTTTCCAAAGGGAAAAAGAAAAGCTCCTATCCCTGATGGATTTATATAATTTTACCAAACATTCAAATGACAATAAATACCTATACTTAGCAAATATTTTGGATAATTGAGAAAGGACCCTATGAAATTTGTAGTATGATGTAGTAGTAATACTTTAAAAAGTGATGTCTAAATCATATAAAGAGAAAAATATCCTAATAGCATTAAGGAATATGAATTCAAAAATTAAAATTAAATCATAACCCAAAAACATAAGCATTTTATCCATTTATCCAAAGGAAGTGCAAGGATGGTTTAACAATAAGAAAGTAACCAATTTTCATATTAAAAACAAAAGCATCAAAAAGCACGATTATTTTATTTTAAATTTTTAAACTTTAATTTTATGGGATAATAGAAGTATTTACATAAAAATGATGAAATTGAAAATCTATTATGTATATCTTGCTATTTCTTTTAAATATATAATGAAGTTATGATGTAATTTCTTTCTTTTTTCCTTTTATCCTTCCCTTCCTCCCTCTGCTCTAGAAATAGATGGCTACCATTAGACACAGATATGTGTGTGTAAAGCCTTTCTATACATACTTCTATTCATCATTCCTTTTTCTCAATGCAGATAGTGTCTTCTTTCATCTGCCCTTTGTAGTTAATTTGGGTTGTGGTTCTTAAAACAATATTGCTATAAATGTATGCAATTTTTTTTCTTGGTTCTGCTCATTTTGTTCTTCATTATGTCATGAAAATCTATCCCTGTTTTTTTGTTTTGTTTTGTTTTGTTCTGTTTTTTTGTTTTTGTTTGTTTTGGGTTTTTTTTTGGTGAGACAATTGGGGTTAAGTGACTTGCCCCGGGTCACACAGCTAGTAAGTGTTAAGTGTCTGAGGCCAGATTTGAACTCAGGTCCTGCTGACTCCAGGGCCAGGGCTGTATCCACTGTACCACCAGCTACCCCATATCCCTGTTTTTGTAAGGTCATTGAGTTCATCATGCTTATAATAAAGTAGTATTCCATTACAATCACATACCATGATACACTTGGCTCTTCTCAGCAGTGCAATAATTCAAAACAGTTTCAAAGAAGTTGTGATAGAAAATGTTCTTAACGTCCAGAAAAAAGAACTGTGAATTATGAATGTAGATTGAACCATACTATTTCTACTTTGGGGCTGTTTTTTTTCCTTATTTTCTATTCTTAAAGAATTTTCAAAGTTATTCATATATTTGAGATATCAGAGCTTTATTCAAGAAACTGTATAAAATCTGCCCCTTTCCCCCCCAACACACAATTTTCAGCTTTCCTTCTGATCTTGGGTACATTTGTTTTATTTGTACAAAAACTTTTAAATTTAATATTGAAATTGTCCATTTTACACCAAATGTTACACTCTATCTCTTGTTTATTCATAAATTGTTCACCTATCCATAAGTCTGATAAGTAATACATTCCATGTTCTTCCAGTTTTCTGTTAATAACTTTCTTTATATCTAGGTCCTGTATCCATTTTGACCTTATATTGATACATGGTGTAAGATCTATTGGTCTGTGACCAATTTCTGCCTTTCTGCTTTCCCATATTCCCAACAATTTTTACCAAAAAATGATTTCTTATCAAAAAGGTTTGTCTTTATATTTGTCAAACACAAGGCTATTATATTAATTTGCTGTTGTAAATTCTATGTCTACTCCATCCCATTGATATACCTTTCTACTTCTTAGCCAGTACCAGAAAGTTTTGATAATTACTGCCTTATAATATAGTTTAAGATCTGGTACTGGTAAATCTCCTTCCTTTATATTTTTTATTAGTTCCTTTGACATCCCTGAGCTTTCACTTTTCCAAATGAATTTTGTTATTATTTTTTTATTATTCAGTAAAATAAATTTGGTAATTTAATTAGTATGGCATTGAATATATAAATTAGGTAAATTTGTAATTTTTGTTACAGTAATCCTGCCTACCAATGAACAATAAATATTTCTCTAATTTAAATCTGATTTTATGTCTGTAAAAAATTTTTAAACATAATTTTGTTTATATAGTTTCTGGGTTTGTTTGGGCAGGTGTACTCCCAAGTATAATATACTATATAGAATTATTTTAAATGGGATATCTCTTACTATCTCTTCTGGCAGGGTTTTGTTTGTATTATGTAAGAATGCTCATGATTTATGTTGACTTTATATCCTGCTACTTTGCTAAAATTATTAATTGTTTCAATTAACTTTCTAGTTGAGTCTTTAGAATGTCCCAAGTATATGATTGTATCATCTGCAAAAAAGATAATTTTATTATCTCATTCCTTATTCTGATTCCTTCTTTCTTTTTCTTCTCTTATTGGTATTGCTAGGATTTCCAACATAATATTGAATAATATTGATGGTATTGAGCATCCTTGTTTCATAAGGCTTTTAGCTAGTCCCCATTACAAATAACACAAAAATAAAACACATAATTATTTTAATAGATGAAGGAAAAGTCTTTGATAAAGTACAATATTCATTTATGCTAAAAAAAAATGTTCTACAAGTATAGGCATATAAGAATATTACAGTGCATGCGTATATATGCATTTCTGTTTGTGCATGTATATGTATATATATATAGGTATATATTTCTCTTTTAGACTAAAAGAAATAATGATATTTAATATTTACATTATAGAAATGTCCCCCATTAGTTACAAGAGTAAAGAGGCTCCTTTTCCCTTCTTATATTGTTTATTTCTAGAAATGTTATCAATAGCAATAAGATGAGAAAAACATATTGAATATATACCCTAATTTGTTACTGGTTCAATTACTTCATTTTTTCCCTCCTTCTCCTTTTATTCTTCTGAAAAAATATGCATTATAAGGGATGGGTCTCTGGAACAGAGGACAGCAAATATTTAGGTAACATAAAAACAAAAGTTGCCCATGAAAGTCCATTTTTTAAAAAATTAGAATATTCCTGTTTCTAGTTGTAAGTTATTTTGAAATTGAAATGATTCTATTATAAAATCAATTATTTTTATTCTTTTTCATTCCATTTCATTGACATGATTGTTGAGTATTTTGCTCTGTAACCTTCTTTTCTCCCCATATGGATAAATTTATAATAATCATTGTAATCTTGAATCTCTGAAGTAGGGATAGGAAACACTTAAAAATGAATGGAAAAGGGCAGCTAGGTGGCACAGTGGATAGAGCACTGGCCCTGGAGTCAGGAGTACCTGAGTTCAAATCCAGCCTCAGACACTTAACACTTACTAGCTGTGTGACCCTGGGCAAGTCACTTAACCCCAGTTGCCTCAAAAAAAAAAAAAAGAATGGAAAGCAACAAAGGAAAGAGAAAGCAAGGATAGTTTTAAAAAAAATGATCCTTAGTAAGCTGTGTGCACTAGGAGTCACTGTCTGGTATTGTCCAGGCCTGTTGCCTTCTAGTTTAGTTCTGACAGTGATATGAAATCAGCCACTCATAATTCATCTAGCAGTTAACAAAAACGATGTTTATTTAGCTGCATCAGAAATGGATATTCAGAGGAAGGAAGAGCTGTTCATTCAGGATAAGGCATTAATTTGGTTAAACAGAGCTTCCTGTGTTATCTGTAGTTCTATTCTGTAGTTCAAAGCCTAAGGGAGTAGTCTCAGGCCTTGTATCCTGACAGTTTTGAATCAGGGATACCAGGAAGCTACTAGTCTGGGCCTTAATTCCCTGAGTCATTTAAATCTTGAAGATAATTCCCACAAGTTTTAAGGCAAATATCACCTAAGTCTCATAGAGAGCTCCCATTACTCTGGACAAATCACTTAATCAGCCTCAGTTTCCTCATTTGTGAAATAGTGATAAAATCCTTATCCCTTCTACATTGTAGATGTTAGGGGCATGGTGCCCCCACAACCTGGAAAATCCATGTAAAATTATTTGGCCCTCCCTTTTACCATAGAAGATGTCTGAATTATTATGGTGTTAAAGAATTTATAAATGTTGATATTATACAATATTATACATGTATTTTATGAATTTCTGAGTTTCTAAACTTTTCCTGTGTTTGCTGGCCTTTTCATGTCATATGCAGCTTCTGCAAAACTCCCCCAAATTCCTATTTAATTTCTTATGCTGACCTGTAATATATCAAAATCCTGATGGGGAAAAACATGATGTGGAAGGGATATCTGTAATAGCCTCTAGCTCACAGGATTATTTTGAAGATAAAGTAAGATAATATGTATAGAGAGAAATAGACAGTAAAATTATACCATAGGGAACCTGACCTTTTTCCTCTTAGAATTAGATGAATCTAACCATAAAATGAACAAGATATAAGCAAAAGAGAGTTATAGAAAAGTTAGATATGATTGCCTCAAGAGAACACTGAGTGGGAATAAAAAGGAGTATACATTTTTTTCTCAGCTGTATGTGGCACCTTCCCAAAAATTTACCATTTATCAGGACATAAAAACCTCAAAACCTAGTGGAGAAAAACAGAAATAATAAATTCTTCATTTTCAGGCCATACTTGTAATAAAATTATGTTCATTAAAGTGGCAAGGAGGGGGCAGCTAGGTGGTGCAGTGGATAGAGCGCCAGCCCTGGAGTCAAGAGGACCTGAGTTCAAATCTGGCCTCAGACACTTAACACTTACTAGCTGTGTGACCCTGGGCAAGTCACTTAACCCCAATTGCCTCACCAAAAAAAAAAGTGACATGGAAAAATAAGTTAAATTTATTGGAAATGAAATAATATAATCCAAAAGAAAGACTTGGTCAAAGAACAAATCATAGCAACAATCAGTAATTTCATTAAAGAAAATGACAGCAATGAGACACAGCGTATCAAAATTTATGCAATGCATCCCAATTAGGGGAAATTTTATATCTCTAAATTCTTATGTCAATACAACCAAGAAAGAGCAGATCAGTGAGTTCTTCATCCAACCAAAATAGAAAACAACCATATAAAGAAAAAAATTAATATCCCCAATTAGACATCAAATGGCAAATACTGAAAATCAAAGGTGAAACTAAAAAAATTTGAAAGAAAACCATTGAACTAATGTATCTGAAAACTGCCTGTTTATCATAAAGAAATCAAATCTATCTTTGATCACATTAAAATGCTTAGAGAAATGCAAGTTATGACAAGTGTTAGGTACCACCTCACATCTATCAGATTGACTAATATGACTAAAGAAAAATGACAAATTTCTGAGAGAATGTGTAAAACTAAGGATACTAATCCATTGTTGATGGAGTTGTGAACTGATCTAGCCATTCTGGAGAACAGTTTGGAATTATGCACAAAAGACTAAAAAGCTATGTACCCTTTGATCCAGCAATACCACTACTAGGACAGTATCACAAAGAGGTCAAAGATAAAGGAAAATAACATATATTTATAAAAATATTTATAGCAGCTCTTTTTATGGAGACAAAGAATTGGAAACTGAGAGGATGTCCATCAACTGGAGAATGGATGAAGAAGTTGTGGTATATAATTGTGATGGAAAACTCTTGTACTATAAGAAATGATGAGCAAGATGTTTTCTGAAAAACCGGGGAAAACATATGAACTGATGCAAAGTGAAGTGAGTAGAACCAACAGAATACCACACTGTAAGAGCAATATTGCATGATGGTCAACTGTTAATGATTTAACTATTCTTAGTAATACAATGATTCAAGACAATTCTGAAAGACTTATAATGAAAAATGCTACCCACCTCCAGATAAAGAACTGATGGAGTCTGAATGCAGATTAAAGCATTTTTTTTTAACCTTTTTGTTTGTGTTTTCTTTAGCATCCTGGCTAATAGGGAGAAATGTTTTATATTATTGCACATATATAATGTATATCAAATTGCTTGCTTACTCAACGAGGGGAAAATGGAGAGAGGGAGGGAAAAACTTTCAAACTCAATTTTTAAAAACTAATGTTGGGGCAGCTGGATGGCCCAGTGGATAGAGCACCGGCTCTGGAGTCAGGAGTGCCTGGGTTCAAATCCGGCCTCGGACACTTGACACTTGCTAGCTGTGTGACCCTGGGCAGGTCACTTGACCCCAATTGCCTCACTAAAAAAAAAAAAAAAGAAAAAAAAGAAAAACTAATGTTAAACAGGGCAGTGAATGAACCTCACACTCATCAGAATTGACTAAAAAACCTTAATCTCATCAGAATTGGAACTAGGAGGGATTAACATGCATACTCAATTGGGTGGAGTAATCTATCTAAACCCTGCAGGGAAGTAGGAGAGGAAGGCTATAAGGAGAGAGGGGTGAAAGAAGGGAGGGCAGAGTGAGGGAGGGAGCAGTGAGAAGCAAATCCCTTTTGAGGAGAGATAAGGTTAAAGAAGATAGACAATAGAGTAAATATCATGGGGGAAGGGAATGGGATGGAGGGAGACAGTTAACAATAGTAACTGAAAAAGAGAAAAGGAAAAAAAATGTACAAAAAATATTTATGGCAACTCTCTGTGGTGGCTAAGAATTGGAGATCAAGGGAATGCCCATCAATTGGGGAATGACTGAAAAAGCTGTGGTGTGTGATTGTGGTGGAATATTGTTGAGCTGTGGAAAATGATGAGCAGGATGATTTAAAAAAGACCTGGAAAGACTTATAGGAAGTGATGTATCTTGAAGAGAGCAGAAAAAGGGGAACGTTGTGCACATCGACACCATTGGTGTTCTATGAGCAACTGTGAATGACTTAACTACTCTCTGCAATACAATGATCCAAGACAATCCCAAAGGACTAATGATAAAGCATACTATCCACCTGTAGAGAAAGAACTGATATTGTATGAACACATGTTAAAGCATGCTACTTTGTATTTCCTTCTTTTTTTTTTTACTTGAGTCTTTTTGTATAAAATGACGACTATGGTAATGTTTTACATAATTGCATATGTATAACCTATATGGGATTGCTCTCCACCTGGGGTTGGGGGGGGGGGGATAGGGAGGGAGGGAATGAGAGGGGGATAGACTTTGGAACTCAAAACTTTAAATATTTTGTTTTTGGTTTTGGGGGGTTTTGGGGTTTTTGGGTTTTTTTGTGGGGCAATGGGGGTTAAGTGACTTGCCCAGGGTCACACAGCTGGTAAGTGTCAAGTGTCTGAGGCCAGATTTGAACTCAGGTACTCCTGAATCCAGGGCCAGGGTTTTATCCATAGTGCCACCTAGCCACCCCGAACTTTAAATATTTTGAAGGGGAAATGCTATGTGTGAAACGGAGTGATAAATTCTACATGATAACTTTAAAAAACTAATGTTTAAAACTTTTTACATGTAATTGAGAAAAGGGGAAATAACAGAAAAAAGACAAATATGGTTTCACTTTAAAGGGAAGAATATTTACCAAATTATTTGCAAGGTGATCTTCATATTTAGCCCAGTGTCTGCCACATAGTGGGCACTCTGTAAATATTAATTGAATTGAAAGAAATAATAAAATAAAAAGTGAGAAAATTATATTGCCTTTCTGAACCATTTTCCTCATATCCAGAACTGGAATAATTATTATTTATCTACTTCATGAGGTCATAAAGATTAATTAATCCACATGCAAAAAAAGGTAAAAATTAAAAATGTCATTTGAGTACTAAATATTGTTGCTTCATCTTTGGTTGTTAAAAAGACTAACTGCACATTCATTTTTGTAAATATCTTCTGATGCATGTCACCAAATTTATAAACATGGAGAAATAACTGATGGCAAATGACAAAATACAATCTGGTTAAAGAGTTGCTATTGATGATTTGATGGCATTTAAAGTTCATTAAAAGGGGGAAACCCCTTTGAATCTGCTTCTCTATACGTGATTAACTCTCTAATTCTATTGGACTGGCAAAGATGACCCTGGAACCTACATGGAAAATTGTCTAACAATTTAAAAGGAAACTTCACAATAAATACATTTCCAATAAGTTAACTTCAGTTGTTCCAATTATATGACAATGTAAAAAGTCAAGTTCTTTTGAGATACTTGGTTGAAATAAGAAATCCTATCAGACCCAATCTAGGCAAAATCTCATAGGTATAAAACTTATGTGACTAAAAATCATAGATTTAATATATGAAAGATATGTGTATGCTGGAGGAAATAGCACTATTGAAATAATACATACCAAAGAAAAAAAGGACAATTTTAGTACCTAAATTATAGTAACCTCTCCCAAATGGTGACAATCAGGGTTCTCCAGAGTCAGCTTATATTTTATTTTGAAACATTATACAACTTTACTTTTTTCTGTTGATAAAACATAAATAGGGCATTTGACACTCACCTCTCATTATCGAATGTCAGCCTGTAAAAAAGTGCAAATATTAATTATGGATATAATAGTCAAGTGCATACATTATGCACTTATAAACAAATGCTTAATCTTGGGCTAAGCACTGGAGATAGAGAGGTAAAAGCAGTCTTAATCCTCAGGGAGCTCCCATTCTAATAGGGGAAATAATATAAAGATATACAAGATATATAGAGAAAATGGAAGGTAATCTCATAGGGAAGGCAGAAGCTGAGGAGATAAATCATAAGGTGAAATTTGAGCTAAGCCTTGAAGGAAACCAGGCAAATTGAAGAGATGGACTTGAAAAAATATATCATTCAAAATATAGGGGATATCTTAAAGAAAGGTAGGAAAGAAGAGAAGTATAAAATGGCAGGTAGAAAAAGGTAAATGACTCACTGCATATATGGATAGCAGAAAAATACAAGAACAGAAAGGTAGCCAGATTATGAATAGCTTTGGATTATAAACCAAGAATTTGTATTTGATCCTGGAAGTAATAAATCAGAGAATCATATGCATAGAAATGATAATTACATCCTAGGGAGTTGATAAGACCACCAAGTGAGATACAATAATGGAGAAAGAGAATTACATAATTCCTTGGAATTTATTGAGTATAGAGGTAACATGTTTATGCCTGTGCTTTAGAAAAATCATCCTGGCAGCTAAGTAGAGGGTGGATTATTTTCAAACAGTATTTTATTATTTTCCAATTACATGTAAACATAGTTTTCAACATTCATTTTTCTAAAATTTTGAGTTCAAAACTTCTCTCCCCAAAGCCAGCAAGCAGCCTAATAGACATTATACGTTACAATCTTATTAAACACATTTCCACAGAAGTCATGTTCTGAGAGAAGAATCAGAACAAAAGGGAAAAACAAGAAAGAAGAAACAAATAAAAACAACCACAACAGAAGTCAAAATAGTATGCTTCAATCTGCATTCAGACTCCATAGTTTTTTGTTTTTTTGTTTTTTTCTGGGTGTGGAGAAAATTTTCCATCATGAGTCTTTTGGCATTGTATTGCCAAGAAGAGCTAAATCTATCACAGTTGATCATCATACAATGTTATTATTAGTGTGTACAATGTTCTCTTGGTTGTGCTCATTTCATTCATCATCAATTCATATAAGTCTTTCCAGGTTTTTCTGAAATCAGCCTGCTCATTTCTTACAGTACAATAGTATTCCAATGCATTTATAGATCACAACTTGTTTAGACATTCCACAATTGATGGGCATTGCCTCAATTTTCAATTCTTTGCCACCACAAAAAGAGAAGCTATAAATATTTTTGTACATGTGGGTCCTTTTCCCTTTTTATGATCTCTTTGGGATATAGTCCTAGTAGTGGTATGACTGGGTCAAAGGGTATGCAGTTTTATACCCTTTTGGTGGAGTGTCAATTTTAGTGGAAGGACATGAGACAGAGAGATTAATTAGAAGTCTATTACAATGGTCCAAACAAGAGGTGATAAAGGATATATCTGGGATGATAGCTGTGCGAGTTGATAGAATGGGATATGTAGGAGAGAAGTGGTGAAGATAGAAACAACAATACTTATCAATGGATTTGATATGTTGGGTGAATGCTAGTGAGATGAGAAAGACACTGAGATTGTAGCAACTTGATTAATGTGGTACCCTTTATAGGAATAAAAAAGTTAGGGAAAGGGCAGGATTTTGTGGAAAAGAAAATTAATTCTCTTTTTGATACATTGAGGTTGAGATGCCTACAAGACATCAATTCCAAATGTCCAAAAGGCATCTGATAATGTGTAATTGGAGACAGAGAAAATGATTAGGTAGGCAAATAAATCTGAGAATCATATGCATAGAAATGATAATTGAAACATAGGGAGTTGATAAGATCACCAAGTAAGATACAATAATGGAAAAAGAGAATTGGACTTGAATCTCTCCCTTGGGGGATACCCACAGTTAGTGAGGATGGCATATAATATTGTAGTAATGTACACATAAATTAATAATAATTTAAAATCAAAATGGATTTAATCACATAACTACGTATGGTAAACTAAGAATATCTGGTATTTCTATTTACTAACAAAATTATGCACAATGAGAAGCATGCAGAAACAATAAAATATTAATAAACTTTAAGTTTCACCTTAAAATAACCTTAAATTTACATTAATTACAGAACTTGGGGTAGTTGGGTGGTATGGTGGATAGAGCACTGGGTTTGGAATTAGAAAGACTCATATTCTTGAGTTCAAATCTGATCACAGACACTAGCTGTGTGACCCTGGGCAAATCATTTAACTCTCTTTGGCTTAGTTTCCTCATTTATAAAATGAACTGGAGAAGGAAATAGCAAACCACTCCAGTAACTTGGCAGGAAAACCCCAGAAGGTGTCAAAAGAGTAAGGCAGAACTGAAATGATGCAACAAAAGTAGAACTCACTATATTTTGTTCATTTTGGTACTTTTGACACACATGCTCCTAGACATCCTTTAATGATGGCAATTTATTATTCAGAAATTATTTTTAAATGGAAATGATCATTTTAATATTAGATTTAAATGATTGCTTGGTTCAAAAATTGGTATATTGTACTTGTTAGATATATGAAAGATTCTTACTTTTGAATTTTTTCTGACTTTTTGAGGATCGAGCATTTATTTAGAAAATATTATAGTGCCTTTTATATATGGCATATCACCATCTCTAAGACACCAGTCTTTTCCTCATTTTTAAATATAATACAGCAAATATCTTAAAATTCATAAACCCCCAAATTGTAGAATTAATATGTTTGCTGTGAGAATCAGAGTGTCACCACCCTGCTGAGAAAGACATTGTGAGAACCAGGGCAGCTCCTCCCTGAGGAGAAAGCATGAGGTGACCCTTCTGAGATTTTGAAGGTCAGATTGGCATCCAGAAGTTATGTCTACCACCTGTAAGTCATGTCAATCAATGGACCAGCCAATTAGCTTGGAGGTGTGTGTGGGGGGGGGGAGACTGCCTTCTTCCGGTTCCACAGAGGGTTTCTGGTAGAACAGGTGGGGGCATGGGTTTCACTCTCTTGGATAGTTAAGTGAAGGCATTTTTCCCCCCTCTCTCTTTGCTAACCCCTAATATACTTTGATAAATGCTTATTGCCCAAAGATTGGTGCTAAAACTTCTAATTTAAGGCGACCACACATTAGATTTTTAGACATCACAATTAGATTTTTAGGCATTACATTGCTATTGGGCAAGCTTGTATATTTAATGTCAAAATGCAATATTATTTATACCACATCTTTTTTGTGGTGGCTAAAAATTTGAAATCAAAAAGATGCCCATCAGTTGAGGAATGGCTAAACAAGCTATGGTACATGATTGAAATGGAATATAATTGGGGCAGCTAGGTTGTGCAGTGGATAGAGCACCAGCCCTGGATTCAGGAGAACCTGAGTTCAAATCCGGCCTCAGATACTTAATACTTACTAGCTGTGTGACCCTGGGCAAGTCACTTAACCCCAATTGCCTCACTAAAAAAAAAAAAGAAGAAAAGAAAAGAAATGGAATATAATTGTGCTATAAGAAATAAGGGGGGCAGCTAAATGGCACAGTAGATAAAGCACTGGCCTTGGTTTCAGAAGGACCTGAGTTCAAATTTGGCCTCAGACACTTGACACTTACTAGCTTTGTGACCCTGGGCAAATAACTTAACCCTCATTGCCCCACCCAAAAAAGAAAAAGAAATAAGCAGAATGATTTCAGAGGGGAAAAGAAACCCTGGAAATACTTAAATGAACTGATGCATAGTAAAGTGAAAAGAATCAGGAGAATGTTGTACACAGTAACATCAATATTGTTCAATGAAGAAGTGTGAAATTTAGTTACTCTCAGCAATGCAATTATCCATGACAATCCCGAAGTATTAATGATAAAGGATACTATCCTCCTTCAAAGAAAAAAAAAACAATATTGATCAAACACCGACTGAAGTATTCTGTTTTTCACTTCCTTTTTTTTTTCTTTTGAGTCTTCTTATACAAAATTACTATGGAAATGTTTTACACAATTGCGCATGGGTAACCTAAATCTGATTGCTTGCTACCTCAAGGAGTGTGGAAAGGGGAGAGAAGGATAGAATTTGGAACTCAAAACTTTAAATAAAAAAGTTTGTTATAAAAATGTAATATTGGGGCAGCTAGGTGGCGCAGTGGATAAAGCACCGGCCTTGGATTCAGGAGTACCCGGGTTCAAATCTGGCCTCAGACACTTGACACTTACTAGCTGTGTGACCCTGGGCAAGTCACTTAACCCCCATTGCCCACAAAAAACAAAAAAACAAACAAACAAAAAATGTAATATTAAAATAATAATAATAATATTAAAAGAAAAGTGTTTTAATATGCTAAAAATAATGTTTAAATGGTCTTTTTGGTCATATGTTTCCTTTTAGTGTTCTGATTATTTTTGGCCACATCCCTGTTTGTTTGTTTGTTTGTTTCTGTGTTGGTAATTCCTAGTATGGAACTCATCCATAACTTAAAAGTTTCCTAGGGCTTTGGGAAATTGTAACTTCCTGATAGTCACCAATTGGTAAACATCAGACACAGAAATTAAGGAAACAATCAATATAGGAGAAAATAAGGTCTTTAATTGGGGCAGAGGAACTATAGCTCCTGGTATCCCAAAGCTCAGAAGCTAGGAAAACTCAAAGATGGGAACCAAAGGACAGGGTTTTTATAAGGTAACAGAACAGAGGAAGCTATGAAACTGCCCTTGGGAAAAGTAAGTTTCTCACAGACAGAAACTATTTAATGTAAATGAATCTTTTTACATAATAACCTAAAGTCTAGGAAGTAACCTTGGGAATCTGTGGGAGGGGATAGTTTGTTTGGGGGAGATCCATAAGCAATCAAACAGTCCGGAAATGACACAGATTGGTCAGCCCTAGGCAATTCATTTGTCTGCGAAAAGGGGACTGGGTGGGGAACCTGTTCTCAGTAAATTTTGTAGTTCTCACTAACTGCTAAGTTAGCCATTTATCCATTATGCCAAATTGCTTCTTAAACACTTAGACTCATTGACATTTTCAAAATAGGAAAGAGAAAATGCATACAAAGATATCATGCAAACTAATAATCCACTTTAAATGTAACTTGTCTCAACAAAATTTGTTTATATTATTTATAAAGCAGTTACACAGTTAATTCAGAAGTTATGCTATTTGTAGCATATTAAAATATAATTTTTGTATCTACCTGTCTCCTACAAACAGATCAGAGAAATAATCTTTAATCACTCCTAAATTATAATATCTTATATCTCCTCTAATTTGTTCCCATACCTGTCATCCTACAAATATAATAACCAGATCAGAGAACATGGTTAAGAACCAGATCAGGAAATCTAATATCTCCTACAAGATAAACCACATCAGAGACAGGCAGAAAAAAAATAAACATAATATCAATTTAATATTTTGTCCCAAGAAGAAAAATATAACACATGAACTTATAGAGACTCCCCTTCTAAGAGGGAAACTCAGCTTCCCTTCTTTCTAAGTGTTTTTAAAGTCCCTTTGCTCACAGGTTACAGAATAAATTCATTAGCATGATACAGATCAACCCAAAGCAAATATTACAAATGTAAATCAGTTAAACAATACCAATCAGTTTGACAGTTCAACTTAAAGCACATGCTATGGTTAGATTATGTGGAGACAGGAGGGGTATGATCAAAAACTAGGAGGTCTAGATAGTTGATCAGGAGAACAATAAGATCTCTTCACTTCCTGGGGAAAGAAGATAGTGAATGGGAATTTCAAAGGGGGCATTTAAATTTTTTTTATTCTCTTGGGGAAAGTAACTAGGGATTGCCTGGTTTCACTTTGAAGTTTTTGAGCAAAGGGCGTTTTCCTCCTATTAATCCAGTGTCTCATAAAATACATTTGGATAATAAGGTACCTCCATCAAATTCAGGTGATCTATATATTCATATTAATAGTAGTTAATACTACATCTGTTTCAATCCTCTCTGAGCTACAAGTAACAAAGAAAAAGTTGTTTTATATAATATGCAGAAATGTGTCTATCAAATTAGGAATCAGAGGGAAGTTTGAATACCAGCTTTGCTGTTTATTATCTGTGCAACCATTAACTAGTCAGTTTAGTTCTCTGGAAGGGTCTGAGTTTCCTCATCTATTGAAGTAGGTCATTAATTATTAACCTGAGGTACAAGAGCTTGTTTCTTTTTAAAATATATTTTGATAACTTCCCTTCATTATATTTTTTTCCTTTGTAATCTGACATGTTTTATGCATTTGTAAGATTATGCTAGAAGCAGTTCATAGGCTTTACTTAATGGGCAAAGAGATCAGTGATACAAAAAAAGAAAAAAAAAAGAAAGCCTGGACTAAATAATCTCTGAATTCCACGAGCCTTTGAAGGGAAGAAAGTAAAGTTGTCATAGAAGTCTGTTCAATATGAGCATTCATTCAGCTGTTCCCTCAGTTACTTTTCTAGCCTTTGACCTTAGACACAGTGGACATACTCTGACTTTGCATTCATCAGATCCCAAATAGGGTTCTTGCTGCAGTTCAGAAATTTTCTACTTGGTTAAGAAATTCTCCAAAGAATGCAACCAGATGCCAGGAAATATACATGGAGGATGATTTTGAACCTTATGAATCATGAGGAATACTTAGAATATGGAACTGAAAGAATAGGTAATAGATGGTATCTTCTTTGAAATTTAGTGGAGATTAAGGAATGCAGTGAATTGTGGGTAAAGGATGAGGTTGGTATTAAAAATATCAGGGGGAAAAAGATACAATGTAAACAAGTTTATTCATATTAATTTATGGCTGATAATTTTTCTCTTTTTTAATCCTTATTAGATTACAAATTTCTGTTGCTTGACTTTTTTAGGTGGTTTTTGTTATATTTTTGCAATAGTAACCGACTATTAGGTGGCACTATGGATAGACTACTGAACCTGCAATCAGGAAGAACTGAGTTCAAATGTATTCTTAGGCACTTAAAATTTTTTGTGACCTTGGACCTTAATCATTGTTTGCCTCAGTTTCCTCAACTGCAAAATGAGGATCATAATAGCACCTATATTTCAGAATTGTTGTGAAGATGAAATGAGGTATATGTAAAGCACCAGTGGATGGTGACTGGCACTAAGTAGGTATTATATAGATAATGGTGATGATGACTATGATGGCAATGTTGATGTGAAGGCATATTAACCTTGTCCATTTGATACTTGGCACTATGTTTTAACAAATGGATACAAGAAGTCAGAAAGACTTGAATTCTAGTTCTGAGTCTATCACTAACAATGAATGTGACTGTTCTTAAGACTGGGTTTCACTTTCCTTATTTATAAAATTAATAGCTTAAATTAGATGAAATTAAAAGGTCTTTTTCAGCTTTAACATTTTTGAATGTTGATATTGCAGCTAGACAGCCACACATATTATAAATCCTCTATCAGATGAATGGTCTCCACCCTATATTCAATTTAATCAAATTGATAGTTTCCATCCTACCCACCCCCAACCTATTAAGTTTTTTGTCGTGATTGGTTCCTTGTTTGTAATGATTACTTTGGAGAATATTGAAGTTTATTATCAATCATCCAACTGTAATAGGGGAAATGGGGTATGGGGTTTGGGGTAGGGGATGGGGTTCTTAGGAATTCCTCTTTAAAGAATTACACCCTCTTGCACACAAAAGTAGTTAGAATAAGGTGGTAGTTTATTTAGGAGCAAGGGAAGGGAAGGGTGGGGGGAGGGAAACCATGAAAGAAATCCTTGGACTTCTCATGGGGAGATTAGCACAAAGCACATGGCTCCGAGGTACCAAATCTTGAACAGGAGACTGGAAGGTACTTTTATAGAGGACTGATGGGGGTGGACCATCTGCCCTTGAAAAGTTCCTTTAGTGAGAGAGGACCATCCCCCACTGGTGGTAGCTGGGGGAATCGGGTGAGGAGTGGAGGACCATCCCCCACTGGTAGTGACTAGAGGAATTGGGTGAGGGGTGGCTAAGGATCCCTCTTCAGAACACAAAGGCCGCAGCCACACCCAAATTTATTTCCCCAGGGTAAGGGAGACCAGAATGAAGGGTAGGAATCTGAAGCTAGCTCAGTCTGATTTGGTTCGGTTTATCTCTCTGGGCTGTATCTGTCCTCTGGTTTAGTTTCTCAAGGAGAAGTTTCCTTCATGTGCCCCAGAGAATATCTGCACCCCATGACACAACTTTTAAAAAATTATTATTTAGGGAAACTTTGTTTCTTTTTTTAAACAAACATATTAGTCCCTGAATAGAGCCTGTGTCTTTCTTAACATATTGTGGAAGGCCAAACAAAGGCAAAAATGAAATCCCTCACTTCTCCCTGATTTACATAAAAACTAAGACATTCTACAAATTTCCATAATTATTAAAAACATATCTATCACCAACAATATCAGACTTTTTCCCAGAAAAATAATATTATTTATAGCATGAATATTCTGTTGAGGGCATTTCTGTACTTTACCAAATTGTGCCTGTGTCAAAAATTTATATTATAAAAATTTATATCATAAAAATGTAATATTGTTAATTGCTTAGAGGCCCCTCTACTGAACCAAAATTGATATTAAAGCCCTAGACAAGGCCCTAGCTAATGAGATTACATTATTGCATGCCATATAAATTAAAGTCTTTAAAAAAACTATAAATGTTACCCATATAGAATACATGCACATAACAGATAGTAAGAAAGCATAAGGAGATGCATATTCTGCAACATCTTTAGAAATTCATACTAATTTCTATGTGGTAGTGGACACTTTTCATTTATAAGTTTCCAAGATGCTGATTTTTCAGGAAAAAGAACCTCCTTAAGAAAGTATGCCTTTCAAAAGCTTTCATAATAAGTGTTAGAATGAGGTCCTCATAATTCATAGCATTTGATATTTGATAAAATTGATTATTTATAAAGCCATACAATCACAAAATAACATTTGATAATTGCAAGGAACCTCACTGTCCTTCTAGTCCAATCTATATGCAAAAGGAAATTCTGTTATAAAATAATTTCATAGAAATGTATTCATTGATTTTAAGGGATTTATGGAGAAAATTTATCCAAGCTGTCACTATCATGGTTAATCAACTTCAAATAGATACCCAGATTGAAAGGATAGTGCATACTACCAAGGATGCCTTGAATTCCATTGTGGGAAGAGACTTTCCATAAGTACTTTGCCTTTTTATATCTCTTCTTTTTTTTGTTTTCTTTTTTTTTTTAGTGAGGCAATTGGGGTTAAGTGACTTGCCCAGGGTCACACAGCTAGTGTCAAGTGTCTAAGGCCGGATTTGAACCCAGGCGTTCCATCCACTGAGCCACCTAGCTGCCCCCTATATCTCTTCTTAATGAAAAAGAGTAGTCAGTCCTGCTTAATTGCTAATGTGGTGAAACCTTAACACTTGCAATTTTAATTTTTTTTTGTGGGGCAATGGGGGTTAAGTGACTTGCCCAGGGTCACACAGCTAGTAAGTGTCAAGTGTCTGAGGTCAGATTTGAACTCTGATTCCACGGCCAGTGCTTTATCCACTGTACCACCTAGCCACCCCGCAACACTTTCAATTTTGACTTCTCCTATTAGAACAACTTTATTTAGAAATCAAGCAATTCAGGTTTGTAATCAGTTTTTCTTTCACTTCAACCACCCAGCCCCTGTGAGGAAAGAAAACATGTCTTATCTAAACTTTAAATATACACTAGTGCCTAGAATAATGCTTTGAATATAGTGGACAGGTAACAAATATTTATTAAAGAATGAATTGGCCTTTTTTCTGATTGAAGAAAAATTGGAATAAAAAATTCTGAATTGAAAGGGATCTCTAATGCCATCTAATTCAATTTATCTATAAATGAACAAGGATGACCTCTAATCTCTGCCTGAACCTTAGGTAAATGGAAATTTTATTTGTGAAAACAGCTCTTTTGAAAAACTCTTAATTGTTATGAAATTTTTTTCTTTACTCTAAACCTAACTCCAAAATTTCTACCCTCTATTGAGATTTTGTAGAGTATATGAACTAGAATTGTCCAGGATGTGAGTCTATATCAGTCAGAAACACCTAGTATCTACCAGGCACTGTGCTAAATGCTGTGGCTACAAAAAGAGACAGCAATTGTTAGTCAATGTCAAGACAGAAACTTGTTCCTTAATTTGACCTTTTATTTTTCTTGCCAAGAAATCTTTGCTGAAAAGAGTACTGGAAAAGAAGGGGAGAGAGAGCATCTAGTTTAGGAGGAATTGCATAGAAATGGCACACACCAAGCCACTTTGAATACCCTACTGGTGCAGTCTCCAACAGGACACTGGACATTATGGATTTAAGATATGAAATAATGAGCAAATAATTTCATTTTAAGGCATAATAGCACCTGAATATTTACTTTTTGGAAGAAAGCAGATATTTTTAAGAAGTACAAGTAGCTTCTGAATGCATAGCAAATTTGTCATTTCCTTACATAGATTACTTACTAAAGAGAAGTTAAAAACCTTCCATAGAGACATAATCTCATTAATATTCCTACTTTGTTGATGGGTACAGATTAAAACTCACCTACACTCTTTACTCCTTCTTCTTTACTTCTCTTCTCTATAGGTTTTTGAGACACCACTCTCTCCTGATTGATCAAGGTGCTTTCCTCACAATAGCCATGGGAGATAGATAGTGTGAGGATGCTTACATATATTTTATAGCTGATGGATAAGTAGTTTAAATAACCCACACAAACTCACAGCTAGTAAATGACGGATCAATATCAGAACTCTATTCTGATGAATACAAGTCCTACTCAGGGTACAATGCTTCTGTGACCTCCATTTTCAAATTGACTTCTGTTTTAGGACTTTGTTCATGGATGTTTATTTTATTTATTGCTTTTTTTTCACAACACATAGACAGTGGCATGAATCAACCCTTTGTGCTTTTCCTAAAGAAAATGAAGACTGAGGTCATTTTGAATGAGACTAAGAAAAAGGCACATTTTACTTAGAGGGCCTCTGTGTGAAATGAATATAGGTTCCAAATGTCTAAATCAACTTATTCTACTAAGCAGGCAAATAACTGCTCAAGATTTAAGCACCATAGTTTCAAAAACTTTGGAATGTTATGTTAATGTCTCACTAGGCAACCATACTCTATAGAAAGGATCAAGTGTAGCTGCTTCTCCTTCCCTAAAGTATTCTGAGTCAGATTTGCTAATCCTAGTAAATGCTCATAGAAATACACTGAAGAATTGTTTGGAGAATAAGAATTATTACATGTTCTTTTCATTGTGAATGTGGTATAGTGGCTAGAGAATCCTCCTGGGACTCAAGAAGAACTGAATTCAAGTTACATCTTCTATATATACATATATATATACATATATATATATATATATATATATATATATATATAATATATGTTATATATGTGCCTAGATCAGACTTTTAATGTCTTAATGCCTGAGGAAGCAATGGTAAGACAATTTGCCAGCATTTCCCCACAAATAAGTTAGACTCAACTTTTTTCTTTCCACCTGTGATAGGCATGAGTTTACCCTAAAAGGAAACAAAGGGGTTTAGGACCTGATTTTTTCTTATTTTTCTGTCTTCTCCCATCACCACCTCAAAACACACACACACACACACACACACCCCACATTGGATAGACCCATGCCTTTCCTCCTCTCCTCCAGAAGGCAGTTAAGTAGTTGTCCCTATAACCTGATTGGATCCAGCTATTCTGTTCATCTAAGGGCATAAAAAGTTCCCACATGCAGCGAGGGTAAATTATACTTGTTGGTTTTCTGAAAACAACCATACCTTTCACCATATCTTACCCTAATGACCATATGGATTTCTATTTTGAAGACAATTGGAGCCTTTCCAAAGAAGTTGAGCACCACTTTATTCTTGCTGCATATCCTTGCTGTGTTCAGGTGAAGTAAACCACCTTTGCTTCAATGACTTTTGACTGCCTTATTCCATCCAAATATTGAATCTGAATTGAGAGTGATGGCATTGTGCTTGTCTCCAACAGCAACTTTATTTACATTTATTTGATGCTTTGCTTGGCAGAGAAGAACTTTTCTCATAGAGATTTCCTAATAATAAGGAAAAACACAGATCAAGTTCAAAATTAAAAATAAAAATCCCAACCCCTCAAAACAGTAATTTTTTGTTTGGTGGTGGTGATAGTGCATTTGTGTTTTCATTTTATTATGTAAAACATGAATCTGATAATACTAAGTAATTAATGTACTACATATATACACACATACGTATATGCATATATATATATATATAAATGAAGATTGACTCATAATCTTTTGTTGTTGTTCAGTCATTTTTCAGTCACATCTGACTTTCTGTGACCGCATTTGGGGTTTTCTTGGCAAAGATACTGGAGTGGTTTGCCATTTCCTTCTCCAGCTCGTTTTAGAGATGAGGAAACTGTGGCAAACAGGGTTAATTGACTTGCCCAGGGTCACATAGCTAGTGTCTGAGGCTGGATTTGAACTCAGAAAGATGAGTCTTCTTGATTCTAAGCCCAGTGCTCTATCCAGTGAGCCACATAGCTTCACTAAATTTAATGCTATGCTAATTTCCAGAAATAAAGTGAAGATCACTCCTGAGATCCTAATTTATTTGCTAAATCTTGAAAACAAGACTGAGCCAGTTGTTTTGGAAATATTCTTTACTGAAAGCTGCTTTACTCAAAAAATATTTCTATCACCTGGCTTAACCTAATGCAAATCAATTTAATGGGAAGAAAAGTATATTATTATTCTATTCCCTCAAATAAAAACAAAATTGACAAGAATTTGCTCTGAGGGTATGCTAAGTCCCCTAAAATCTTGAAGTGCATTATTGAAAAATAATACATAATTTAAAAACCATTGACTTCTGGTAACTAGATACTCTTCTCTTTTGAGGAATCTGATCCTCTGAATGATTAATTTGTATTACAAATTTTAAAAGATTTTACTGTAATTATACCTTTGTGATTTCAGGACTATTGGTCTCTTAGAGAAGAATAAGTAGTTTATAGAAGCAATTATTTGTTTTTATTTATGTGGATATTTTCCTTACCCAATTCATGGCCGCCACTCCACCTCTGCTCCTAATTCTGCCTTGGTCACTCCAGTTCAGTTCTACCTATCTTCAAAAATCTAGCTCACACTCCTCTATATAGATGAAGTATTCCAAGGCTACTATTGCTGACATTGGGCTAACATCCTACTCTGTTTAGCCTCTACCACCTAATTTAACATTTCATTATAATATGACTGATATTGTTCTATATTTATTTGATATGTATCTGTCTTGTGTCCTCAACTAGCTTTCAAGCCTCTTAACATAAGTAACTATGCGTTAACTTTCTCGTTTCCCCAATAGTCCATAGCAAAAGCTTTCGTATATAAATGGAACCAAATAAATTGAGGACAGAAGATTGAATATAACTATATAACTATATATATATAACAATATATATATATACACACACATACATACATGCACATATATAATCATATATAGTTATGTATAACTATATATGTATATATATGAATATAAGTGTGATTTGTTTAGCTATCAATCAATAGATAGATAATCTCTGTGTATAACTACATACAATATAAAATCCTTCAAGAGAAGAATTCTTTTTTTTGTAAGCCCCAAAATTTAGCTCAGTAATGAGCACTAAGTTGTCAATAAGTACTTAAAAAATGGAATGGAAGAAATAAATAAAAGCATGATTTTAGCTATCCTGTAATGTGACACAGGATTTTGACTCTCTCGTGACCATTAAAGTCAATGATACTAAAACAGTAAATAGGCTTATTTAGTTTACTAATGGCATTGATCATTTCAACATTTCATGTTCATGAATGTTATATTACTTTCACTGCTTAATATGTGTAGAACTTTTGGCATATAATTTTAGTTTAGGAAATTTGCTATTAGAGCTTAAAATGACCACTGTTCATGAAAGATGAATTCCTACAGTCTTTGCTTAGTTGAATTTCAAATAACTCTCAACCAATGAGAATTGTTAGTTAAATCCCATTTAGATACAAAGGGAAATAATTTAAAATAGTGCCTTTTCTGTAAGGACCTAATTTTTTGTTCCTAAGCATATTATCTCAAACTTGCAATGTCTATGAAAAATGAAATAAAACATTTTCACAAAACACACATAGAAATAATTTTATATTTTGTAAAAAGATATATCACCAGTTAGGATGAACAAGCTCAAATAGCTTTTATTTTGGAGAAAGGGAACATGAGAATATAAAGAGGGAAGAATCATCTGTTCTTACCATATTTCATTTCCTTGGTTATATTGACTGAATGATTACCACAAAAGAAATCTAACAACACTTTATGTTCTTGTTTTTGTTTTTTGTTTTCTTTCATTTTTTAACACACCCGTGATTTGACTGGTATAGGGAATATCTTCTACCAATGCACATTGGCGATTTTTCTACAACATCTAGTGTGAGTTGGTTGTCTGAAAAACTGAAGAGTTCAATTATATAACCCAGGTCATACAGCCTGGAGACAGGACATGATACTAGATTTCCTGACTCTGAGGGATGATTTAATTCCATCTCTCCCTGATTAGGTATCTCCAAAACAAAGAATTATATAAGTCAATGTAAAGATATGAGTAGAATTATTAAGAAAAGGACAATTGATTTCTAAGCTGTAGAATGATTGAAAATTTATTTGATAAATATTTGGTAAATTATTAAAAAGTAAATCAATTAGCCTCCCTAGGCCTCAATTCCCTCATCTGTAAAAACCAGAGGGTCAGGCTAGATGGTCTCTGACATTCCAGCTCTAGATCTATGATGCTTTGAGTGTTAGAAATCGTTAGTAAATTAATAACCAAGAAGAGGAAGAGATATTGGTTTCACTATACAGAAACACAAATACTATTCTTGGTTGCATCATTATTATTCAGTTTTTCTTATGCACACCTATGTGAGGGTCCCTTGCCCACAAAGCATTTGAAAAGATTGAGGGAAGAAGGGAGATTGGGAGAAATGATGCCAATGATATTCAGTCATGAAGATTTGCTTCTTCCAGGGAATCCTGCCACTAATATTGACTTATGTAAACTTACCATAAAAACACAGTAGAAAGTGTTCTAAGAATTCATCATAGCAAACCTACTGTTGCAAGCAGAAGAATAATGTTAAGCTTGAACTTCTCAGAAGGGAAGACCACAAGTTCAATCAGCTGAACAGAAAAACACAAAATCCTCCATTAGTATTCAAGATAAGACTGTGTAGTGGCACCTTTGTGCGATCTATTCATCATTTTGCTTCAGCAGAAATATATGGGAAACTGGCAAATAGAAAAATGCAGAAACAGCAGCCTCCACTACAAATAAATAGAATAAGCTTTGGCAAAAATAATTCTTCTCCTAGGAAGGGACTTCTCCTTGGTGACAAGACCAAGGAGAATCATATAAAGTCACAATTTACTGTCTTAGAAATGCCTCCAGAGATAAAATTTGAGGAAATAAGTGTACTTCATATTTATATAACACTTGACTTAGACCACAGTTTTCTCGTTTGTAAATTGAGGCACGTGGACTGGATGGTCCCAAAGGTCCTTTCTTGCTTTAAATTTATGCTTCTATGATCATGGGAAATGTTTCTCTTCCACTCTCCTTGGGAAGGGAGGGTAGTAATTAACTGAATTTTAAAGAAAAACTATGGAACAGACAGTCTAAGGGAGACACTCTAGCCCACAGAGATAATAATTGGTAACCTGGGTCTTTAAATCCAAGTTCATTGATATCTTCACTGTACTCTACAGTCTCTATAACTTTAAAAAGCAAATCAACAGAGGGCAAGGAAGGTGTTAAGGGGGAAAAAAGGAGTTGTTTTGGGTTTTTTGTTTTTTTTTAGAAACTGAGTAATGCCCTAAAGCAAATTTCTTTCTTGCTTTAAAGCTTTCATCAGGAATCATAGATTTAGAGCTGAGAGGGTCTTCAGAAACAATCTAGGTCAACCCCATCATGTTACAGACAATGAAACTGTGGCCTACAGACATTTAAGTGTCTTGCTAAAAATTGGTCAATTATTTGCCAAACCAGAGCATCATGTGATGCAAGTGAAAGAATTATCACGTAAGCCTTCTGACTCCAAAGTGGATACCACAAAGAACTGAGTTGAAATCAGACCTCTGCACCTTTCTCTGTTTGCATATGTGATCTTAGGTACCACACTTAAATATGCTAGGCCTCAGTTTCATCTATATAAAGAAGAGGTTGGATTTAGATGGCCTTTAATGTCTCTTGCCTCTCTAAATTTCTAATACTTGATCCAAAATTCAGGGTATTACCACCATACTCCACTTTCTGACGATGACTTGTGAGTAAAAATGTCCATATACACAATTCTTCCTCCCTACATTTCATTGTTTTGACTAGCAGAGGAATAGTTATTCTAGTATATGACTCCTCAAAGTCTTTTCAAAGGATCCCTTAACATTGTTAATAAAAATAATAAAATTAATAATAATTAGGAGGAGGAAGAGGAGAATTTCAGCAGATAAAAATTAAACCTGTGATTTCATTGGAACCTTCCCTTACCTATGCAGGTTGGTACCTTTTCAGCAAGTTACATAGTCTTTCATACGTTTTGTTTTGTTTTGTTTTTCTTGGTGGGAAAATGAGGGTTAACTGATTTGCCTCTATGGTCACACATTTAGTAAGTGTCAAGTGTCTAAGGCCACATTTGAACTTAGGCCCTCCTGAATCCAAGGCTAGTGCTTTATCCACTGCACCACCTAGCTGTAATACACAGTCTTAAGAGAGTTACTTGGAGCATTGAGACCTTCAGTAGCTTTCTAAGGACCATGTAGCTAGTGGATGTTGAAGTCAGGACTTGAATCCAAGGAGACCCTACCCTGGAGGGCCATCTCTTTATCATCATCATTGTCACCACCACCACCACCACCACCACCACCAACTAAATATCCAGTATTTATCTAGTACTTTAAGTTTGCAAAGCACTTACTAGCTGTGGAACCCTCAGCTAATCACTTAACCTGTGTCTCATTTTCATCAACTATGTAATGAGGATAATAACAGCACCAACCACATAGGGTTGTTTTAAGGATCTGTTCGTCAAGCCTAAGGGACAGTTCTAAGGAACAGTGTCTTACCTCAAGTAGGTGTTTAATAAATTCTAATCCCTTGCACTTTCTAAGTGGTTTTCCTTGGGTCAAACTACTTTATATGAACATATTTTGTATAAGGGTGGTATAATTTGAACTATTTAAACAGGAATCACTATTTGGTTTTACATTCAATTAAATAAATATTTAAATACCTGTGGTGGGAATGTCATGGTTGGGTTATATAAAGAAAACATCACATAAGTATTATAGACTTCTTTAGGGAAGAGGTAGAAATGCATGCTCAAATAAATATGATACAAAATTGAATATGATTAAAGCTAAGGAAAGCCCTAGATAAAGTGCTATGTGAAATCTGAGGAGGAAAGGGGGAAGGCTTATTCAAAGAAGTCTCACCTGAGATGGTTCTTGAAAGAAGAAAAGATAATCAGCAGGTACAGATGTGTAGGGGATACTTTCAGTACTCTTTTTTTTTTTTTGGTGGGGCAATGAGGGTTAAGTGACTTGCCAAGGGTCACACAGCTTGTAAATGTCAAGTGTCTGAGGCCGAATTTGAACTCAGGTCCTCCTGAATCCAGGGCTGGGGATACTTTCAAGGTATGAACACAGACTGTGGCCATGCTTAGGAGCAAGAGTAAGCAGGATAAGCTCAGGAAATAGCTTATAATGCAATTTGACTAGACTATAGAATGCAAGAAGGTGAGCATAGTAATATCAAATTAAATTAGGTAGCTGTTGTTCCGTTGCTTTAGTTTTGTCTGACTCTTTGTGACCCCAGTTGGGGTTTTCTTGATAAAAATACTGGAGTGGGGCAGGTTGGTGGTGCAGTGGATAAAGCAACAACCCTGGATACAGGAAGACCTGAGTTCAAATCCAGACTCAGATACTTGACACTTACTAGCTGTGTGACTCTGGGCAATTCACTTAACCCTCATTTCCCTGCAAAAAAAAAAATGTTGATTTACTCGCTGGCATCTGCATGATATAAGAAAAATAAAAGGAAGTTCATGATGCATGGACTTATTTTTTTAAAAAAGATACTGGAGTGATTTGCCATTTCCTTCTCCAACTCATTTTACAGATGAGGAAACTGAGGCAAACACACTTAAGTGACTTGCCCAGCATCGTACAGTTAGTCAGACCTGATTTGAATGCAGGTCTTCCTGATTAAAGGCTCAGTGATCTAGCCATTATTCCGCCTAGCTGCCCAGTAGATGAGAAGCCACTCTTATGCTAAGAAAGATCTCAGTTTGATTTCTGCCTCTGACACATTTGGGCTAGCTGATTTAACTTCTTGGTGCTCCCAGGTAACTTTCTTAGAATTTAAATTATGCACAGCTGATTTGGCTTGGTAGAATGAATTCCTCATTAGAAGGCCCCTACACTAATGAAAACACAAGCAGCCCCCCTCCTGTACCCCACCCCTGACAAAAATAAAATTATTTAATGTGATAGGATATGATGAAAAAAGCATTTACTTAGCTGACAATTTGGGGAGTAACAATTAAAAGTTGTATTGAATTAACACCCTAATTTGGGGGAGGGTTAAAGAAGGAAGCAAAAGAAAGAAGCAGATAAGTGTCACAGTGGATAGACTGCTGGGGCTGGCATCAGACTCCTTTTCCTGAATTCAAATCTGGCCTTTGACACTTACCAGCTATGTGATCTTGGGCAAGTCACTTAACCCTGTTTGCCTCAGTTCCTCATCTATAAAATGACCTAGAGAAGGAAATGGCAAACCATTCCACTGTCTTTACCAAGAAAACCCCAAATGGGGTCACAGAGAGTCAACAAGACTAAAAGACAACTAAAAAGAAGGAAAATTTCAGCCACTGAGCACTTATCTATGAAACCAGCTTTTCTCCATTATCTATGGTTGACTGCCGGAGTAAATCAAGGGCTAGGAAAAGTTTTCAGAGAAAGACTGTGAGTTCACTTCTAGAGAGGTTGAGTTGTCAGTGCCGTACATCCTAAAAACTGCTTACAGCCCTCACCGCATTGACTGTTGGTGTCTTTGGCCTTTTGTAGATACAGCTGAAGAACTACTTTCCTCATATTGGTGTATGTGTATATGGTATATTCATTATTTATTGCATCATTTCATCCTTTTTCATAAATATTTTACTGTTAAAGTGGGATGGGTTGTGTTTGTTCAGGCTGATGCTGTGCTGATATAGCTCTAACAAGAGCACATTAAAGCCTCATACCATCCCTCCTGGTCCACAGAGTCATACTTTGTGGCCCTCGAAGCCAGAATCCCCAAGTTAATAAGAATTTTAAAGAACATCAGAAGTAACTGCATCTGTATGACAAGATTATGCCTGATACTGATGTAGGTTAGGTGGTCAGGTTGTTGAACCCCATAATAACTAGCATAGATTTGCACCAGAAAAAGACACGATTTTTGCCTAGATCCATGAAAAGAATACTTGGCTGCCAGAAAACCTGCGATCATTCTAGATGTCTGCTACTTATTTTCTGTGTGACCTTGGATATTCCCCCCATCTTCTCTGGGCTTGTCTCCTATCTGTTCTCAAAAAGGAAGTTGGAATAAATGCCTTCTAAGACCCCTTCTCTCTGCTATAGTTACTGGTTTTCTATCCTACAGGAAAGGGAAAAGCTACTTTACTGATATCAGCAAGTACACAAAGGAATAATCTGCCTATTCACTTCTGTCTGGTCTCAAAACCAACCAATAAAACTTAGAGAAACAAATGTGCCTTTATCATAAATTTAAACTGACAGGTAAGTCAAAAGAGCAGTCTTCTCCCTTACCTCACTGTTGTTGGCAAAATTCCTGTGAGGCATAGATCTACCTTTTTGTTACTAAAGATTAGGAACAGTGAATAACAATACTTTACATAATGCCAGTGGTTATAGCTAAGGTTTGTTGTTGTTCAGTTTTTTTCCACTCTTTGTGACCTCATGGACCATAATGTCCATGGGGTTTTCTTGGCAAAGATACAGGAGTGGTTTGCCATTTCCTTCTTCAACGGTTTGTTATTTCATGTGCTAAAACTCAATTTCAAAGCTTCAACTCTTTCTTGAAAAATCTCTGGAGATGAGGGCAGCTAGGTGGTGCAGTGGATAAAGCACCGGCCCTGGATTCAGGAGGACCTGAGGTCAAATCCAGCCTCAGACACTTGACACTTACTAGCTGTGTGACTCTGAGGAAGTCACTTAACCCTCATTACTCTGCAAAAGAGAGAGAGAGAGAGAGAGAGAGAGAGAGAGAGAGAGAGAGAGAGAGAGAGAGCAAGTGAACTATTAATCGATTGATTGCTCGATCTCTGGAGAATCAGGACCACTGCTGGTGAAAACAACCTATACCAGGGGAAAAAAAAATAAGAAGTTGCACATGAAGAGTGTAATGTCTTTTCAAAAATGAGTCATGTAGTTTTAAGGTAAACAGCCAAACTCAGTTACTATAAATTCATTGAGTTTAGTTAATTGTTTCTCTGACCTTCTCTTAAGTTGTGGAGAAGAAATACTGGGTAAGAAAAAGTTATTTTAATGTGTAGTAGGGACTTATGTTTTGGATCAGAGAGCAGATATAACTCACCAATTAAGACTCATTATTTCCTTACATTTCCACTTACAGAACGAAGCTCATTTGCCATTTAGAAATGTGGACATTTAACTATAGTTTTAATTCAAAAATGCCTACTGGAATGTGAGAGAACTGTGCTCTACTCATGGTTTTAAAGGACTGCTTAGGACTTTTTTCATCTTTTGTTTTTTAAATGAAATGGGAGTAATTAACCCTTGAAAAGTGCAAAATAATAGTCGTTGATCCATTACAAAAAAACCAACAAAACTGACCTGTGATTACATTGATTATGGGATAGACCCAGTGAAGAACTTCCTTTACCAATGAATGTCATAATACCTCATAGATAACATTTATGTAGGGGCACCTAGGTGACACAGTGGATAAAGTGTGAGGCCTGGAGTCAGGAAGACTGGAGTCAGCATCTGGCCTCAGATGTTTACTAGATGTGTGACCCCAGGCAAGTCACTTACCCCTGTTTGCCTCAGTTTCCTCTTCTATAAAATGAGTTGTAGAAGACAATGGCAAACCACTCAAGAAAGCCCCAAATGGGGTCATGAAAAGTCAGACATGACTGAAAAATGCCTAAACAAACAATATTTACATAGCACTTACTCTGTGCCAGGCACTTTGCTAAGCAGTTTACAATTATTATTTCATTGGATTTTCACAACAAGCCCTGGAGATAGGTTATATTATTGCCTTCATTTTACAGTTGAGGGAACTAAGGCTAAGCAGAGGTTAAATGACTTGCTCAGACACAGCTAGTGTCTGAGACTGTATTTAGATTAGTGTCTTCCTGACCCCAGGCCCAGTGCTCTATACCCTATACCTATGTGAATGTACTCTGTGATTTATAATTTTTTTTTTGTGAGGCAATTGGAGTTAAGTGACTTGCCCAGGGTCACACCTAGTAAGTGTCAAGTGTCTGAGGCTGGATTTGAACTCAGGTCCTCCTGAATCCAGGGCCAGTGCTCTATGCACTGTGCCATCTAGCTGCCCCTGTGATTTATAATCTTATGGAGTTGCCTGGAATACCAACCAGGTTAAGGGACTTGCTCCTAAAAACAGTAGACACATTAAATCCAAACAGTTGCAATAGATGACAATTTTTTCTATATCACCAATAGAAATGTAAAAATTGAGATCTTCATATATCATGTTAATCCCATTCCATATAGCATATATACTATAAGTGCACGTCTAGTTTTGACACTGAATGAATTGGATTTTTTTACAGTATTGAAGTGCTTTGTGAATGAGGTAATATTGCTATAACAACCAAAATAATTTCTTCTTCCATATGTCAGATTAAAAGTTGAATCCATCTAAGTTCTTACATTAAATTTATTGTATATGTGAAGTCCTACTTCCTTGAACAATAAAAACAAATAATGATTGTAATATTTTAGTTTTCAATGACATTTCTTTCCCCAGGTACATATCCATATACATTCACCTCCATTATCCCTTTTCTACTTGAGAGGAAACTAAACATTGTTAACTACTTCATGTCCTCTCCAGCCCACTACCCATTTTGGAGATACATCTGTCCTGAAGTCTGTTCACTTAATTAGTGAGTCCCTGGCCCAAATCACCATTTCACTAGGGGACTAAGCCATGCTTGACTGAACTCATCTCAGTTTATTCTCTACCTTTCTACCTCCCAGTCTCTTCTTGACTTCCTCCCATACCTCTCCTTTACATGTGGTCTTTCAGTATCAGATTTTAAGCTCCTAGAAGTAAGAGAATCGTCGGTGTCATTTGATTACATTCATTTCCCCAGCTTAGCCCACTGCTTGGCACTTAGTAAGCTCTTAATATGCATGATCAACTATCTTGTCTCTATCTTTTTCTTTTTGTCTCTCTTTCACAGTCTCTCTGTATCTATCTTCCTGTCACTTTGCATATCTGTCCCTTTTTCTCTCAAAAACTCCTTATGTTTACTTAAGACTGAATTAGAGATAGACATATACTTCTTTGTCTCTCTCGGTCTCTGTTTTTTTTTCTCTCAAAACATGTCTCCTTGTTAATATTAGAGACAGACATGCTTTTTCCTCAAAACTGAGTCAGTTTTAGTGAAAGCATTCAAGTGTTTCTACATGTGTTCAGTTCTTTTCCTTCAAGTTAAAATAGAACAAAAAAAACCTCATAGAGCATATTGGAGGAGACTTGGATATTTTATTTTTGGTGAGGCAGTTGGGGTTAAGTGACTTGCCCAGGGTCACACAGCTAGTAAGTGTCAAGTGTCTGAGGCTGGATTTGAACTCGGGTCCTCCTGAATCCAGGGCCGGTGCTTTATCCACTGCACCACCTAGCTGCCCCTGGATTTTTTTTTAGAAGATTAAAATATTAAGGGCATATGTATGTATATGTTTGTTTTCAAGATGATGATCCTAAAGATCCAGTCAGACCTTGGGGGATCTATGGGCAAAACACAATGTCCCTGCATCTTGATAAACTGCTTAGAGTTATTTTGTTTGAAAAAAAATTCAATACCCTGTAACCTCCCAAGTGATGCTCTGTGTTTAGCTAGGCTAACACTTAGACAATGGACAAACAGTTTATAGCTGTTCTACAGTTAAAATATTTTTGACTTTGTAGAAATTATTGCTCTGTTGTCAGCATGTTTGAGAACATATTTTCATGACCTTTTTATGATGAGACATTGATTTGAATATTTGAATATAATGGGGCAATGTGCTAGGTGTTGAGGAAACAATAATGATTAAATAAAAACAATACAATGTCTGCCATAGAGGAACTTATCTTCTATGGGAGAGAGATTTAAAACAAAAAAATTAAAGTTCTATAAATAGAATATAAAAACAAAGTTAAGGGTGGGGCGAGGCATGATTGGAGAGTTTGGAAAAGCCTCTTGCAAGAAGATGTACTTGAGCTGAGCTTTTAAGGAAACACAAAAGCAGGGATCTTCAAAGATGAAGCAGAAGGTTGTAGAGTGTTCTAACTTGATGGTCTGCTTGGACAAAACCATTAAGGGAGGAGATGGGATGTCATATGGAGTGAAAAGCCACTAGGTTCATTTTGCTGGAGCATAGAAATCGGAGCCAGAGTACTATACAATGAATATGGAAGGAAAGGATGTAATGGGATTGTGAAGGGTTTTTTTCATTTATCCTAGGGGCAACACTAAGGTGTTTATATTTTATCCTATAGGACATAGGAAGTCACTGAAGCAGAAAGAAATATAACATATATATCATTTGTCGGTTCTCTTCTCCATCCTGTCCCCCTCCCTTACAGACCCCTCCTAATCAGCCCTCTTCTCTTCCCCAACCTTCACAGAACTTACAATTAATTAGTGCTACCCACTTCACTGATTGGATCATGACAGTTCAACAGAGAAAATGCTTAATAGGAATCTGATTTAGAAGTCAACAGAGAGAAAGAATGGCTGTATGCTTATTGATTTTATTTGTAAAAGTATACTGTTTGTTATTAAAATGCTTCAAGTGAAAAAAAAGTGAAGTCAAGAAAATAATTTTTAAAAGGTGCAGAGGTTCAAAGCAGGAAGTATTAAGATGTTAGTTATCTAGTGTCACTCCATGAAAAATCATAAAGTTTGGAAGTTGTCTCCCCACCACCACAATCTTCATTAAATACTCCCATCAGAAGTAGGTGGCAGTAGACTATGTAGACCAGTCAAAATAGACCCATTCTCCACCCTCTGAACACTTGGGGGTTGAAGGTGAGCAGACTGGGCTCCATTGGCTCATGTGGTCAGAAATTTCTAAAGACTATCATCCATAGGAAAACTACTTATTTTTCCTTAGTGGAATTTGGGGACTGTAAATCGCAAATTATGCTTGCAAGTATCATTATCCCATTGTTTCAGATTACTGCTCAGGAAAATGAAAATATGAAAATAACTGATAGTTGAGGCCAGTTTTAACTCTAATTTTTTTTTTAGGGCAATGAGGTTTAAGTGACTTGCCCAGGGTCACACAGCTAGTAAGTGTCAAGTGTCTGAGGCCAGATTTGAACTCAGGTCCTCCTGAATCCAGGGCCGATGCTTTATCCACTGTGCCACCTAGCTGCTCCCCAGTTTTAACTCTAACACTGAGATTCTAAGAACTTCTGTCTGAATTTAATTGCCTTGACCTAGGTGAAAATGATCACTAAGTTCCATAAGCTGCATTCATTCAATATTTTCAAAGTATAGAGCACTGTCCAGGGCTCTGGGAGATATTAAAAATGTTGATCAGATACTGTCATTCCCCTCATGGAGTTAACAGGGATAATCAACAAAAGGTGACTATAATATGTAATATCATATGGTTGATGTTTCAGAGACTTTCAAAACAAAATAGTCTATGAAGCCTGAGGATGAAGACCATTAGATCAGCAAAAGTTTCATAGAGAATGTAACATTTCTTTGGTGTTCAGTTTATCAAGTCAGTCAATAAGTATTTATTAATTACCTACTGTATGTCATGTTCTATGCTAAGTGCTAGGGATACAAAGAAATGCAAAGGACAGTAGGATGTAAATGGACATTGAAATTCAATAGATGAATAAGGAAAGGAAATGTCTTCCAGATATATAGGAAGCACCCTCCCTGCTTCAAACCTCTCACCACTCTTATCTATCCTCCATTCAGTTGCCAAGATGATTTTTCTTAAATCTAGATCTGCTGCTGCCACCACTCTATTTAATAAGATGCAGTGATTCCCTTATTAACTCCAGGATCAAATATGTAGTATTCTTATCATTCAAAGGTCTTCCTGAAAAAGAATACTTCCTAATATTCCAGTCTTCATACACTAAAGCATCCTCAAGGCATGCTGTTATCCAGCTACAGGGACCTGCCTGATAGACCTCAGGCACAGCAGAAGATTCCATTTCTAATCTTCATATCTTTGCAATATTTCTCATGTCTGGAATTCTTTCCTTTCTCTTGCCACTTTTTGTTGTTCCTAACATCTTTTACGATTCCACTTGAATCCTACCTTTATCAGGACAACTTTTCTCATTTCTGCTGTGTGTATGTATATATACATATATACACATATAATGTACACACAGAGACAAATATGCTTATACATATGTATGTGTGTGCATGTGCGTGCCCAGAAACACACATACACAATCTTCATTAGAATGTGAGCTCCCTGAATGTAGGAACTATTTCTTTGTATTGGTGGAGTTTGACAAAATGCCTAGAAATGTAGTAAGCACTTTATAAATGTGTACTGAGTGAGAAGAATGCTGAGTAGTCCAGTTCAGAAATGCACAGGGGGAGGAGAGGAATATTAGATAAACCTGAAACAGTTAGCTATCTGATTTTGAAGTATTTTGAACACCAAAGTGATTTGAATTCTGTTTGACAGTCAATAGGGCACCATTGAAGGTTGTGAGGTTTGTTTGTTTGTTTTAAGCTGAACAGTGATGAATTGATCGTCTTAACTTCTGTATCACATCATAAATTTGTACCTCCCTTGAAATAAACTCAAGCAGACTAACCTATAGATGTATGTGTGTGTATATAGACACATGTATACATATATCTATGCATATATTTGTTTTCTGAATCAATGCAACATCTTGAAGGATTACTTTCACTTTTTTGTTTGTTTAGAATTTTATTTTCCAAATTACATGTAAAAACAAATTTTGACATCAATTTTTTAAAACTTTGTGTTACAACTTCTCTTCCTCCCTCCCTTCCCACTCTCCACCCCCAAGAACTCAAGTAATTCAATATAAGTTATACATGAGTAGTCATGGAAAACATCCCCACATTAGCTAGGTTGTGAGAGAAAACAGTTAAAAAAAATCTTCAGATTAAGGAATTGTCAAAGAAAAAAATTGTGTTTTAGATAGCATCAGTTCTTTCTCTGTAGATGGATTGCAATTTTCATAAGTCCTTCAGCATTATCTTGGATCATTGCCTTGCTGAAAATAACCACATGCTTCCCAGCAGATCATCTTATACTATTGCTGTTATTTTGTATACAGTATATTTCACTCTGCTTCAGTTCATGGAGGTCTTTCCAGGTTTTTCTGATAGCATCCTGTTCATCATAACTTTTATATAATACCTTAAACTTGACAAGTAATTTTCTTCACAATAGCCCAGCAAAGTAAGTACCATACGCTTTGCATTATAATCAATCATCACAACTGTTTCCCTCCATCCTATTCCCTTCCCGTGATATTTACTTTATTTTCTATCTTCTTTTACCCTATTCCTCCTCAGAAGTGTTTTGTTTCTGACTGCCCCCTCCCCTATTCTGCCCTCCCTTCTTTCACTTATCCCCTTCCCCTCCTACTTTCCTACAGGGTTAGATAGATTACTCCACCCAATTGGGTATGTATGTTAATCCCTCCTTGAGCCAACTCTGATGAGATTAAGGTTTTTGAGCTTACTTTTGCTTTTAACATCTCATATTATAGTGACATCCTCAAAACATTTATGCTAAATTTCATATTTGGTGTACCCTCCTATCTATTTTAATTAACATTAATCTGTTTCCTTCCCACCCTATAAAAATAGAAAAGAAAAAACATTTCTTGTAAAAATTTTCATAATCAGACAAAAAGAAATTCCCTCAATGTCTATACACAGAAATAAATATAAATATACACATATGTATGTGTGTGTGTGTGTGTGTGTGTATATATATATATATATATATATATTTTTAGTGAGGCAATTGGGGTTAAGTGACTTGCCCAGTGTCACACAGCTAGTAAGTATTGTGTCTGAGGCCGGATTTGAACTCAGGTACTCCTGAATCCAGGGCCGGTGCTCTATCCACTGCGCCACCTAGCTGCCCCATATATATATATATATATATATATATTTACATATGTGTATGTCTAATTTCAAGGCCTATATCCATCACCTTTCCATAATGCTCTGTACATTTTATCATTGGTCCTCTGGAATCATAAATGGTAACTGTATTGATCATAATTTTAAAGCTTTCAAATATACAGATTTATCATGTCATTACATTATAAATCAACATCAAAGAGATGATATAATACTTGGTCTGTTTTGAGAAATATTTATTAATTTTTTTTAATTTTAATATAGAGGAAGGCATACCTTTTATTCATTGAGTCTAATGGCATGTCTCCAAGTCATCCTTCCCCCCGCCCCCCCCCCCCAGTTGTCAGTCTTTTTCCTGGTGAGACTCAGAAGAGTAATATGAAAGAAACAAAAAAGCTACCAGGTATTTTCTCTCACTAACTTCTATCATTAGTTATGTATAGAATTCCTTTAAGATCTTTATCTTTGCTAAATTATTACAACAGTCTGCACTGCCTTGAAAAAAAGTCATTGTTTCACACTGCTGAGATGTCAGAGGTTTCAAAAAGTAACCATTTTGCAAAAACAGAACATTTTTCCCATGTATAAATTAGTATAAGAGCAACTGCCTAGAGTTTGAGGAGAGAAGTTATGAAATAGCTGATGTGCAGTACATTTATAAAATATAAATATTTGGTGATCATGAAATGGAAGTGTACTTTTGTACTGAAGACTGTGCATCCTAGTTTTCTCCATAAGCTTTACTTACAAAGACTATGTGCTTTTCTCTTTCAGAGAAATTCATAATTTTGTCTTTGCTATCAATCATGATGCTTGCCAACAATAAATATAAAGCATATGTCATATGAAAAGCCCTATATTTGATGCTAGGTACAATTCAGATGATACATAATCCCTTTCTTTTGGGAGGTTATTATTTATTAGGGGGCTAAGTTACCAATACCTAACTATCCATGATCAATGTACTAGAAATGTAGAGAACAGAATGTTTGGCAAATGCAAGGAAGGTTATTCATTATTTTTCTTTCTTTCCTTTTTTTTTGTGAGGCAATTGGGGTTAAGTGACTTGTCTAGGGTCACACAGCTAGTAATTATTAAGTGTCTGAGGCTGGATTTGAACTCAGGTCCTCCTGAATCCAGGGCTGGTGCTCTATCCATTGCCAACTAGCTGCCCCAAGGTCATTAATTATTTGAGAAGGGTTTACCTTACTAGAGAGGGGAAGTGTTGGTTTTGGTGATTACTCTGTAGGTCACTAGGACTTTTTCAGTTTGTTTTTTTTTTATATGAAGGAATAATATGGCTAGGCCAGTGGTGTTCTTTCCCTCTTAATAAATATTTCAAACAGTTCCTACTCTCTCCCTGACATATTGTTAGTTTTAATTAATGATTGCCTACAAAATACATTGGAACCATTGGATGAAAGCACCCATGATGTGCAAAATATACTTATACAATTTTAATGATATTTTTCTTGCCTTCATTTTGAACAGAGAATAACATTTGCTGGAATGCTTTAAAAGAGCGAGGTCCTCTGTGGAAAAACTTCTGCATAGTTGGTCTAATTCAAATTATTCATGCATGAGCAGGTGGCAGAGATTATGATTGTGTCTCATTATGACTATTCCTGATCTTTCAACTCTAACTAACACAACAAAAGGGAAATAGTAATAACAGCTCAAGGAATAACATGGGTTGAAATGTGGCAATTGGTGGTTCTTTTTGCTTATAGATAGATGTCCTTGACATGAATTTTACCACTTACAGTAAAAAATCAGATCTTTAACTGTGTGCTAAAGTTGTAGTCAGTCATATAAGAATTTATTTTCACGTGGAAATCTTTGAAAATGTCTTGTGTGGGAATCATTTAAACTCACTTGAATTACAATACTCCCAAACTGTTTAATGCTATAGTTGAGCAAGCTTTTATAACAGAGTTCTGAGTACTTCAAGAAGAAGAATAAGGCAAGAAGGATGATGTTAGGGCAGGGAGATTGGATTTTTCTAACAAATAATTTGAGGTAAGAGAATACCTCAATTTTAAATCCAAGTTAATCAGCAGGCATTTATGAAGTACGTGCTTGGTGCCTGGACCTAACAGAATATATTTAAAGCAGCGATATCTTTATTTTGTTACACACACACACACACACACACACACACACATACACAAACACACACACACACGTATGCATCAGGGGGCATAATAGAACTTCAAATTAACTCAAAGCTTTAATTAACCAGAGACATATTTATAACCATGGCTCAGTTTCTCTGCAAAGTGCTCCCTGCATGAGCCCTTAGAGCTTATCTGATAAAAGTTACATTTTTCCTTGTTTGCAGCTTGAAAAAAGGGAAAGTTAAATGACATTACATCAGAGATATATCCATATAACATTTCAAGATCTGATTTCCTTAGTGTTAGGGAAAAATAACCAGAATTTTGGGCTCTAGTCTCCTCCTGGCCACATCTCCAGAGATAAGTATCATCTCTTTGAGTATACATATGCACCAGTCTGGTCTTTGTTTCTGTTACAGAGAAGTGCTTCAGAAATGGAATAGAGTCAGTCTGATGAGGGATGCATTTGTGTGGACAATCAGTTGGAATGGCAACATGCCTGTATCAATACTTGCAAAAGCCAAGTTCTCCCTGTGATGTTTTCATAGGATTCTTACTAATTTCCTTGGAGTCATTGAATATTGCTCACCCACCATTGGTTAGCAGCAAATTGCTTATTGATAGATTGCTAAGTGTCTTGAAGCCCTCATATTTTTAGCCTGGATTCTTACTAAATAAACCCTGAAGACATTTGTGTGACCACTGGGATGCTACCAGTGATGTCTCTGTAGACCAAGTTGAATTGCTGAAATCCAACCTCTGTATCTAATGCCAGTAATCTAGTAAAATTTCTGTGGAATCCAAGGATTCTGAAGGAGCTATGCCAAGCCAGAGTCACAGAGTAATCAGAACCCTTGGCAACTTGGGTAGGCGGGTATGAGCTGATCTGTGTCTGTAACTGTGTATAAAATCATTAGTCTCCTTAGACATTGAGAGAACATCTTTATAGTGTTTGCAGACATGGCAAGGTTATTATATCCTATCACGATCCCATGCCCAAGGTTCCTTTGGTACTTACAATGTAGGCTGGAGAGATTTCACTGTCTGTTAGTATAGTAATAGCAAGTTTTCTTATAGAATTTCCAGAAAGGGGATTAGACAGATGACAAAGTTTCCACTGCCTCCTTTCTTCTAGTATTACTAACCTAATTGCTACAAGTTTCATGGCAAGTCCTAAGACATTAATTTGAGAGTTGTGCTTCCAAACCAAATATAACACTGCTGCCAGTACTCTGATATACCCACTGGGACAGCCCCAAAGAACATTAGAAGAGAGAAATAGCTATTGTCCCTCTGAACTCCTCCCATTCAAGCTTAGGTGATAATGTAGCCAGAAAATCAGTTCCACCACACTCAAAGGTTAATGGACTTAACCTTTTTCTTTCTTTCTTTTTATTTATTAAAGCCTAATTAACTAGTTGAAAGCAATGCGAAAATAATTAAAATATCACAAATGGAATTTCTGCAAGTTCCTTCAAAAGGTTTTGCTTGTTGATAACATGCTATTCTATCCCCCCATCTCCTAGACTCCTCCCACTCAAAGGTCTTATGTATTTTTATATATATTTATTATATGCACGTTTTCTCCCTCAAGAGAATATTAAATTTCCAAATGGCAGGATTTGTTTTCTCATTTTGGTCTATTTGTTCCTAGTATCTAGCACAGTGCCTCATACATAGAAGGTGCTAATTATTGCTTATTGAATCTTTGGGAAAGGAAAGGATGAGGATTTATTAAGAACCTACTATGTACTGGCAGTATGCTAAGCACTTGATAAATCATTTCTCCTTTGATCCTCATAATAATCCTGTAAGGTTGCTGCCATTGTTATCCCTATTGTGCAAGTGAGGCAGAGAGGTTAAGTGACTTAACTAGGATCATACAACTAGTTAGTGTCTTCGGTTGGATTTGAACTACCATCTTCTCAACTCATGGCTCAGCAAACTAACCACTCTGTTACTGAACTACCTTTCTATTGGAGAAACAAAAACAAAGATGTATTTCTTTGCTTGGCTATAAGCATATATGGTTAGGTGGGGCAATTAATAAATTCTTATTGATTGATTTTTTCTATTTTATATCAGAGTTAATGTTACAGTAAAATGTGTATACACCCTACTCAGAAAATGTAAAATGCATGTGGTAGGCCAGTCTGGAAATTAGCTTGGCTATAATGACTCAGTGAGCCTTAGGAAGACTTGAATCAATAATTCCTCCCAGCCATTATGATTGATCATCAGGAAACTTCTTCATATCTTACAGCAGAACAACTTATCAGGTCAATTATCCAGGTACTGGAAAGGCAAATTTAGTTCGGCGATTAAGGAGCTGCTGAGTGCACTGAGATACAATATCTGTTGTCACTAACATAGTAATGATACACACATGAATGAGTCCCTGAATAAACATTTGTACTACAGTCGGTAGAGGCTCTGAAAGAGAGGATATGATGTATTGTTTCAATGATGTATGCCGTATATTAAGGAATCCCCAAACACTCATTGACAGGTAGTGTCTCATGCTTTTCCTTAGACGATAATGGCCCCATTGGAGCTGTTACTCTCTCTGTGTGGGGTGTGGGGAATATAACAACATCTTTTACATTTCTGTAGGGATGTGTTTTTAAAAATTATTTATGGTGTATTTTATCTTTTCCTTTTCTCTTAAAGAAAATAATTATTTAGGAAGAGGAAGAAGTCTTAAAATATAGCCAACGTGTGCCATTTATTCTTCCATTTAGTGATCTAGTAAGCCCTGCCATATAATTGAAATATTAGAGATCTCTAACCTATTCTCCATTGCCAACATGATGAAAGTTTCTCATTAACAATATAACATTCATACAGTAAAGAATTAATTGGGCAGTTAGGTGGCACAGTGGATAAAGCACTGGCCCTGGATTCAAGAGTACTTGAGTTCAAATCTGTCCTCAGACACTTGACACTTACTAGCTGTGTGACCCTGGGCAAGTCACTTAACCCCCACTGCCCTGCCAAAAAAAAAAAAAGAATTAATTGTTATTTGAGGTTTTTATGCCTTGGTGAGCACTGGCCTGGGGCCCCACAAACCACACGGTGCTCCACCCGCTGGCTGTAGCCATTGCCATGGTGCTGGCACCTCATGTCATCATCACTTGCTGGTGCCTACATGGGCCTGGCAAAATTATAATGATTGGAAGCCTATAATTTTGCCAGGTCCATGTAGTCACTATAATTGACCAAGAAAGTCTTCTCTAATATCTGTGACAAATAACTATCTAGGCTCTACTTCAAGACTTCATGAACTCACTTTCTACCTCTTGAGGCAATATATTCTACTTTGAGAAAACTCTATTAATTAGGAAGAATTTTGTTGGTGATTTTCATATATTGAATAAAAAATTATTTCTTTAAATTTTTTACCCATTATTCCAGGTCTTCCCTCTAAGGCCAAGCAAAATACATCTATGTCCTCTTCCAAATGGCAACTCTTCAAATGTTTGGAGAGTCATCTTTACCTAGTCATCTTTTCCTGTGGCTCTTTAATTGATCATCATATGGCATCTTTCATATCTTATTTGCTCACTTCTGAACAAAATTTAGTCTGTCAACATCATTCTTAAAATGTGGTCCCCATAATTGAATACAGTATTCTTTGTATAGTCTGACCAATTTAGAATATAATGGAACCAGATTAATTTCCTCATTTTGGACACTCTACTGCTGTTAACAGAACCTAAGATTGCATTTAGTTGTTTGTTTGTTTTGATTAATAGCCATGATTTACACTGAGATTAAGGTTCACTAAACCTCCTGGGCCTTTCTCATTGAGCTGTTATTTTCAGCTGGCTTCCTCACTCTGTAGCCATGTAGTTAGTTGGCTTTTAAATCTAAATATAAGGTTTTATACTACCGTATTAAAATTTTTGACATTAGACACTGTCCATTGTTCTGATCACCTGAGATCTTTTGGGATCACTTTCTATTACAGAACTTTTATGAAATGGACAAATGGGGAGAATGATTGATTACCGGATCCTCATACAGGCCTGTATAAAAATGAATTATAAATAAGAAAGGCAACATGTTAAGAGCAGAGATTCCAAAAATGTAGCATAACTATGGAGTACGAGGATACAGCAATAACATATGTAGTAAGATAGTTTATTTGGAAAAAGGGCATCAAAAACTGAAATTAGTTACAAAGAACTAGAAAAAAAACAGTGCCTAACAGCTAGAAAATACTTAAGTTAATTGTTAAATATTGTTGTGCCATAAGGAAAAAAAATGCAATAACATGCAAACTGATTTTCAGTGAAATTTGCAGAACCTAGAGGACAATATACACAATGAAAACAAAACAAAAAAATAGCATGAGGAACTTTTTTTTTTTTTGGTGAGGCAATTGGGGTTAAGTGAGTGTCAAGTGTCTGAGGGCAGATTTGAACTCAGGTCCTCCTGACTCCAGGGCCAGTGCTCTATCCACTGCACCACCCAGCTGCCTTGAAGAACACTTTTTAAAGACTCCATATATATGTTCAAACCAACAAACAATGGTACTTTTAAAAGATGATGAAAAACACCTGAGGGTAAGGAATTAGTAGGTAGTGAAACAGAAAAAAAAAAAACAACTTTGTAACAAATATGCAAATCAAGTACAACAAATTTTCACACTATCTATGTCTAAAAATGTGTATCTCATTCTGACCAAATTATGGTATAGAAACATAACAGGAAACTATTGTTCTGTAAGAAATAATGAAACAGATGGTTTCATAGAAATGTGATCTTTCTGAGTTGAAGTACAGTCAAGTAAGCAGAACAAAGAGAATGGTTAATACAACGGGAACACTAATAAAGAAAAACAACTCTGAAGGACTTTAACTTTTACCTGTGCATGAGAAACCATAATTCCATAGGTACAAAGATGAAGTGCACTAGCTACCTCTTGACAGAGAAGCAATGGATTTTAAATTCAGAATGAAACAATAGATATGACCAAAGAGGGCATTTGCTTCGCTTGACTATACACACACACACACACACACACACACACACACACACACACACACATATATTTTAATGAGGGTTTCACTTCATTTTGTTTTGCTGTTCAATATGGGGATGGTGTGATAAACAACATAAATACTTCTTCATTAGGAAAAATTAAAAAATTAAATTAAAAAATATATATCTTTTGATATTAAATTTAGGGTTTTTTTTTCTGTTTCATACATTTAAATTACCTTTCTCCTACTTCCTCCAACACCACTGGGGATAAAAGGGGGACATCCCACATAATCCATTGTCAAGCTCATAAAATACATTTGCCATATTTTTATAAATTGATGTCTCATTTTAAACAAAGTATTATATGTGATTATGATTTAATTTAAAGTGTAATTATACATAAGAAAACTGAAAGTTTCAGTGAAGCCGGGAGAGACTTATACGAATCGGTACAAAGTGAAGTGAAGCTGAAAAAATGTTCAACCAATGCAATAACAACTTTGCAAAACTATACCTCAAAAATTATATGTGTGTGTGTGTTTCTTAAAAACAAATGACATAACAGAAGTTCACAGTTTCTGCTATACATTTATATTGAAATTTTTGTGTTTGATCATTAATTTATATATATATATATGTATATATTTTAAACAGGATTCTTATTGGTTTAGCCACAGTCCATTATAACCATCTCTTTGTTCCCTCCTCAAAAGGAAATAATGATGGAAATAGAAACCAAAGGACTATCTAACATGCCTTAGCTATTTGGGGGATGGATGACAGTTCATCTTGCCAGTCATGCAAAAGCATTAGGTATCATTATGAGTTATTCCCTTTTTGAAAAACAAATATAGGGGCAGCTAGGTGGCGCAGTGGATAGAACACCAGCCATGGAATCAGGAGTACCTGAGTTTAAATCCAGCTTCAGACACTTAACACTTACTAGCTGTGTGACCCTGGGCAAGTCACTTAACCCCAATTGCCTCACCAAAAACAAAAACAAAAAAAAAAAAGAAAAACAAATATAACATGTAATCATTGATTGAATTACTGTTAAAGGGCTTAGAACATCTTTGAATTTTCTTCTTATGTGGTTAAATTGTATTTGTATGTTGGTAATTCAGACATTTCAGTGTATTTGATTTTCAAGTTAGGAGGGGGAAAGGAAAAAATTCAATATGAACTTAGAATGGAGGTGCCTTTGTATTATCCATAATGTTGTATAGTGAAGCTGAAGAAATGAGAGAAAAGAAAAAGAACTATATGTTAAGGAAATGTTATCCTGTGACTTTAATTCATTGTTCTCTATGAAGTGCTTTCAGGTGACCAAGAGCATTCCAATTATGGAAGGACTAAATTTCCAAGGGGAGGAGATTGATGTGGAAAACCAAAAGCAGGGGTATGCTTCTATGCATTATCAGTATGTGTAGTCTTGTGTGTCTTTTTAAATGATCATACATCAAAATAATCTAAAATTAGTATAGAGAGAAAGTTGAAGGCTTAGGTTTTAATTTGATATGCAGTCTAGTCTAGATCAGTGATCTCAAACCCTTTTATCAAATGAGATATTGTATGTAAAATATGTTACAAACCTTAAGATGCTAATGATGAATAATATCATCAAAACAATAATGCACGAATCCATACATATCTACTATATCCTTCCTTTATATTTTGTATTTATGTTTCTGTGTGGATTTGAAAAGACACTGTTACATAATATTACTATTCCTCCATTAAATGCCTACTGTGATCCCTTACTGTGTCATGAAAGGGACATTCCGTTCTCACAAGGTTTTGCTTAACTTCTGACAAGTCCTGCAAGCTTGGAAAAATCAAGTATTTGATCAATTGGTGAGTTATGTGTCTGCCATTTGAAGACCAATTGAGTAAAATGTAGAGAAGTATTTACTATAAAGTTGAGTTACCAGGGGATAATTATTTTTTCTCCCAGGGGCAGATTAGGAAGCAGAATGTGAGACTGTTTTAAGACTTTCACCACTTGACAAAAAGGTAGTGAAAGAAATTATACTGGTCTTTACAATATTGAATAAATCCACATTAATTTAACAGCCATTTGTTAAGTATCTACTGCATGCAAAGTACCATAATATTATTAATATTCTAAGGATCTGAGAGGCAACATGGAGTAATAGAGATTTAGTTTCAGAATAAGAAAGAACTGGGTTCAAAACTCACGCATCTACTATTTGTGTGACTGAGGAAAGTCACCAAACTCTCATTTCCTAAGCAACGCTGTATTACTATAATTTGCAAAGCAGGAGTCATTTTGCATTGATAGATGGAACTCCTCTTTAGAACTCTCTAAACTGGTGAAATCACAAGCCAGGTCATCATTATCATGACTATGACCACAACCACCCCCATCATCATTAATCTCTATGACATGTATAACAGTTTGAGTTCAGGCCATGTGAAGCCACATGAACATCGTGCTGACCCACTATTTTTCATAAAGAAAAATTTAACATAAGGCAGAATACTAAATGTAACCTGGCTCCTACAAAATTTGTTCCTAACATTATTTACCCAGGTACAGTAAAATGACAAGAAACCAGTGTCTTTGCCTTCATAAGACAACCATATTTGACAGATTTGCATTTGGGAATGAAAGGTTCATATTTTTGGAGAATTATTTTCCTGTTCCAAAGTTATTTAATTATACAACAACTCTTACCCAAAGTACACCTTCTCCTTTGTAATAGTCTTAAGCATAAAATTCTTAAAAGACATATTTATAATCAAAGCCAATTTTTTTATATTGATTTAAATTCTGTTTAGTGTTGAGGTACAAATGAAATTTTGGAGAATGAAATCTTTTATGCTATGAAAGTTATATTATTCTTTTTTAAAAAAGCATTAAAGCTACTATGCTCTCTAGTCTATTAATATACAGTAAAAGTCTCAGATAATATTTTTCAGGGAACCAAGTTTTAAAAATGTTACATGGGGCAATATTGCTTTCAGACCTTATGCAGAAACTTTACAAATGAACATCACATGGGACAAATTTAACCTTGGGGAGAGGGAAGAGCTTCTAAAGTTGTAGGGCATATTGTAGATTCATACCATTATCAGACTATTCACATCTGACATGACATTTGGCATTTTGCTCTTTGCATGAGACATGATGAGTGTTTTTAGTGAAAACTTAGAGAATCAATTAGGTTATCATTTATATTGTTTTATTTGGTCAAACTCTGTCCTCTTACCCTATCGCCCCTCTACTTAAATGTCTCAGACACATTTAGTATATGGGCTATAAAGTTGGCAGAGTATACTGTGCAGTATATTAAAATTTAAAGGGGCAGCTAGGTGGTGCAGTGGATAAAGCACTGGCCTTGGATTCAGGAGGCCCTGAGTTCAAATCTGGCCTCAGACATGTGACACACCTACTAGCTGTGTGACCCTGGGCAAGTCACTTAACCCTAATTGCCCTGCAAAAAACAAACAAACACAAAAATTTCAAGACATTTTGTAGTTTGGAGGTGGTCAAGATAGTCAAGGGATCTCCAGCAGAAATACTGTTGAGAAAAGCTTTCTCTGTATCAATTTTCAGGTTATTCAAAGGATTTTGCTCAAAGGATCTGTTGCTTCAACATTGCCTCATTGAATTTCTGTTTATTACAAATATGGGCAAAATAATTAATGCTTCATTAAAAGGTAAAACTTGTCTATGTTACCCAATAAGTGACTCAGTAATAAGGGTATCAAAGGAGAAAGAAAGAATCAAAATGTCAAATGGGCAAATAATTCTGAAGTTTATCTAATAAAATGCATGAAGGTTTTAATCCTGTGTCATCCATAAGATAAAGTGTACCTGTTAAAGTGTTGAGGATATGAAAGGCCCTAAATATTCTGGTGAAAACATTGTAATTTTCAAACATTTATGGAGCTTAAGCCATCTTTGTTGGTTTTTAAAGTTATTTCTCTCAGTGACTAGGGTTGAAAGGTAATAGAGATTGGCATATTTGAAAGTGCCCTTGAACAGATATGGAAAAGCCAATGTTTCCTAGCCCAGGTTGCCCAAGAACAAAATCCTTGTGTAAAAGGAGTAGTGGTGATATCCATACTAGTAAAAGCTTCTGTACCCATTGGGATAACAAAAAAGCAATCGTCCCTTTGCTACAGAGTTGGCAGAGAACCAGTCTTAGAATCAGGAAGAATTGGGTTCACGTTTTCTCTCTGATACACTGAATGGGCCACTCTGGGCAATTCACTGACTTCTCAGTATGCCAAAGGAATTCTCCAAAACTGTACAATGCAGAGGAAATCCGTTCTATTTATAAAGGGCTTACTTTATAAAGGGCTTTATAAAGGTGTTAGGAACTGTGTTAAACACCAGGAATACAAAGAGAGACAGAAATCATCTTTTCTTTCCAAGGAGCTCAGATTCTCTAATTGGGGAAAGAACATACAATCAGCTGTGCATTTCCTGGATATTTACTAGGTAATTTGGAGGTGACCTCAGAAATAAGGCAACGATAGCATGGGGAAAGGGGTTAGGACAGGCCTCTTGCAGAAGGCAAGATATGCTGCTGAATGCCACTCTGCATCAGGAGGAGTTTCTAACTGGGAAATCCTGAAACTGACCAATCCTTGGTGGCTTGTTTTACATGCCACTGAAGAGAACCCAGGGCCATCCCGAGGTTTGGTAAGGAAAATTCCAAATGTAAGAATGGCCCTTTGCGCAGGAAAACAAAGAAAGTCTTTGAACAGTATTTGTAACCTAGCTAATTAGAGAAATACCAGATAAGAAGAATTTCAGTCTCCCGGAGCTGACATTAGTTATTCGATCATGAGCCAGATCCTTGAACCACACCTGCAAGCATCACTTTCTTTATTTGAAAAGTAGTAAGATGATTACCTATCCTGCCTACTTTCTGAATAAGTGATGAGGGAAGTATTGCTTAAATCTTTAAGTTCTAGAGAAATTGGTAGTATTGGGGTTTTGCTTGCTCCAGGTGACAGCTACTTGCTTACCCAGGCATATTCAACTTTTAGCACCAGAGTCTCCAATGCTCACCTCCATTTGATGGTGCTAATGACAACAATTAAATCAGATAATTGCTAAAATGTCTTGACAGGGGAAAGGTAGAAAATGATTCAAATAAATATGTGAAATTGTAACAATGCCAATGGTTTAATTTTTAAGAAAGGAAAGACAAAATTAACATTGGAAACAACGATATAGTTGTTGACTAAAATTATATTCTCTATCCCTGGATAATTAGAGTTTCGAATTAGTTTAACATTAGGGAGATATCACTTGTTCCAGTGTAATAATGTATGAAAGAAATTTAGCCTCTCATGGAATGACTGTTATTTTTTCCAGGTGTGTGTAAAAACATATATCTGCTTATGGATGTATGCATATGGATGGGTGTATATATGTGTATGCACACATATAAACATGTATGATTTTGTCTATGTATGCATGTGTTGCATCTATCTTCATAAATATGTACTTCTAAAAGAGAGCAAAACTGAATTTCAGAATGCTTTGGATTAAGTCTTCATTTATCTGAAAAAAAGAAATGTGTGTCTCAAATTATATTAATTTACATATATACAGGGGATAGCTAGCTAGAGCAGTGGATAAAGCTCTGGCCCTGGATTCAGGAGGACCTGAGTTCAAATCTGGCCTCAAACACTTGACACTTACTAGCTGTGTGACCCTGGGCAAGTCACTTAACCCTCATTGCCCTGCCCCCTCCAATATATATACACACACATATACACATATATACATGTATATGTACATATATACACATATGTATATGCATATACATATTTATATATTATATATTTTCCTACACATATACATTTATATCAGTGACAAAGACAAAATGCAGAAAAATATACCAAACGTTATTAACTTGATTTAAGATTTTTTATTAGCCAAGGCAGGTTATTTCCTTCAAAAAAGGTTTGTCACAATATCATGAACACTATTTATAGGGTTATGTTTCAAAACAAGGATAAAAAATTTGAAATTTTCTTTAGCTTTTGTGAAGAGTAACAACTTTTTGTATATTTCTAAATTACTCATTTACTGGATGAATTACAAAACTATTTTTTTTAAAACTAGACCTGTGATTTTATTTTATGGTGTTAAATTAGTATACTAATAATTCTCATTTATATATCATTTTAAATTGCACAAAACATTTTCCTTACAGAACCTCCACAATATAGGTGATGTGAGAATTTTACATTGTATAAGTATTGTCCTATAAAGGAGATAGTGTAGTGAAGTCAAAGGTCAATAAACATTTATTAAGAAAGGGTTTCTTATTTGTCAGGCACTGTACTAAGCCCTGGGAATAAAAATATAACTGAAACACAACAGCAACAACAAAAAGAACACCTTCCCTGCTGTCAAGGAACTTACATTCTAGTAGAGGAACACAGCACCTAAAAGAGAGCCAGGGAGGGTAGAGAGGGAGGAAAGGAAGAAGGCACGAATGCAGGGGTGTGGTGAAATTAGAAGCAGATCCCAAAAAGGAATAGAGGAGTGAACCTGGCTGGCCTGTACACTTACCTTATAATGGAAGTTCCTGGAAGACCCAACCAGTCAGAGGAAGGGGAAGGGGAATAGGGACATTGTGTTCTTTAAGAGTGAGATGGCTGCTGTATCCTGGTGGGGAAAAATATCTAAATGGACAAAAATAGAATTCAGGGAGCAGTGAAGGAGTATAGAATAAGCCATCAGAAAGACCACTGAATGTAAATATGAGTCCTGGCTTTGCCACGTATCAGTTCCATGACCTTGGCCAAGTCATGTAACATATCTTTCCTCATTGGTAAAATGAGAGTGCTTGATTATATGACCTCTAAATACCCTTCCCTGTATTCCCTAATTATATGATCCTGAGCCCACTTTAAAGTTCAAAATATTGATTAGCCTGATTATTAGTTGACCTGAAATATATGGCATTCAAACATGTTTGTTTATTAAAAATGAAGTGTATTAAAACATCTGATCATGACAGTATCTCTTGAACCTTAGAAACAGAATTATAAACAAGAAACACATGTATCCCTTAGTCTTCCTATGTAAATTATCCAGTGTTAATTTTTTAGCCCTGAATACCAAAAATTCATGGTGCTATTGTAAAGTACTTGTGCCATAAATTTAAATCTTTAGGCTATGTGTTCATAGAAATGGAAATACGTAATGCAAAACTGCAAATGAACGAGATGATTTTATATATTTTTCACTTCTCTTCACATTGTGGAATATTGTGATAGCCACAACAAGAGAATAATTTAAAATCTTTTTTTTCCTAAATTCCATTTTCTTTATATACTGAATGAACTGTCTTATGCAGAATTTTACCAGTTGCCTCCAAATTAATTGGCTATTTATATATTCATCTTATAGTATTCCAGCCTCCCTCTGTGGAACTGGAGGTGGGGAGGGTATGAGACTAGGGTGTTTAAGAGTTGACATGAGTGCAATGTAGACATATATTGAGTTATGCAAATCCTGGCTATATTATTGCAAGTTATTTTGAGTTGCATTTTGTAAGTAAAAATCTAAACAGCATATTTATGAGTATTGTCATTCAGGTGATATGTGTAATCTTTGATATTTCCCAATTCTTGTTTTGGCTCTTGACTGTTGTTTACTTGCATACATTACTTTTTATCACTTTCCCACAGGGTAACAATTATTTTATGGACCACATACACCATACAATTTGGGGTCAGTAACCAAAGATATGCTCTCCTTTACTTTAGAATATGTATTTATCACTTTCAAGGACTTTGATTATTATGAGTCTATGAGCATTTTCATAACAGACTGCCACCAGATCTTACAACTTTTGACTAAGATATTCTATTATGGATTTTGTTATAATAAATATGAGTAATATTTCTCAACTATTCAGAATACAAAGAATCAGCAGCCTGTGGACTTATAGTGTTCAAGAAACAAACTAGGTGTAGATGGTCAATCAGTTATTTACATTAGTTGTCTGCCTTGGTCAAAATAAAAAAGACAATTGTCACTTCTCCACTTTACTTGATGCTTACTATGCATAGCCAAAGGACAAATTGGACTGTCATTCATAGGATGGCTCCTGGTGAATGTTTTCAGTCTGGAGTTTTGACAATGTTGGAGCACAGGATCAAGTGTAACATGACCTAGGTTTTCATCCTGGCTTTGCCAGGTGAGAAGGAATATGGCTGTATAGTGTCTAGAGAACCAACTTCAAAAACAGGAACAACTGGGTTCAATCCCACCTTTGACATTTGACATGTGGCACTTGAAATTCTTTAAGGCTAAAAATTGTATAGAAAATGCTGACCTGCCTTGGTAAAGGGGACACCCTCATCCAGAACATCGGCATATGAAATGGTTAGCAAGTCTAGTCTCTAACAGATTTTGATTTAGTAAGGATGAATAGATATTGGCCCCAAAACCCAATATAATCTCAGGTCCTCTGAGAATCATAGCTGGAAGGGACATTAGTAGTTATATCATCAAATCTTTTCATTTTACAGATGAGGAAAGTAAGAACAAGAGAAGTTCTGCAACTTTCCCAAAGTCAAAAGAAATAGCTATTTAAAATTTCATTAATTAGGGCCCTATCTTTAGTTCTGTTATGAAATTAATCCTTTAATGGATTTTCCTGGGGTAGAAAAAAGTTATTCTACATTATAGAAAAAAAGACAGCTTCAGACCACCTGAAGAAATGTAGTTTCCACCCACTTGTGAAGTTCTAGCACAGTATTTCTTCCTGAAAAACAATCATGGCTTCAATAAACTATGAAGATTGCAGTTAAAACAAGTAGATGGTTTTTGTTGCACTTCAAATAGAAATGTAAAAAGGAATCTGATTAATGAATCTGCTTGTGACCTTCTCTGTATAGTAGCATTAATTTGTTTCTGAGCAGAACCTATAAACTTAGAAAGAGATAAATTTAACAGTGCGTTGTAACTATATCTAAAACTATTCACCATGTGAGTGCCTTTCAAATAAAGGTAATTATATTGAGGATGCAATACAAGTTTGAAGTGTTATCAGAAATAATCCCATAGGTTCATTGAGTTGTGGGTGTGTATCAAAGAACCTCAGGAGACAAAAAATAAATTAATATACCATAACTTTTTTCATTACATAAGTGATCATATTTTCAAGAATTTTTATCCAAAAATCATCTCTTTTTAACTTTAAAAGATTCCAATCTATTTTTCCACTCTATGAATGGAATGCAATTTGCTCAACGAGAGAGAATTCAAAAATAACCCTGGAACAAATGGTCTCCTGTCTCTCCTCTGGGTCTAGTCTAGTGTACAGAAATGGCCCTACTTAGAAAAACCTTTTCACCAAAGCCCTGACCATGAAAGCCACAAAATTGCTTCAATTTGAAGATGTTCAGCAGAGCTGAAGTCCTCCCTAATCCCGTATAACAAGGTATGATTGTGTCATAAGTGCCATTGAAAAGAGAATTTCAACACAACTGAAAACAAAAGGATGGTCTTTGAAATCACTTTAGATTTTCACAGTTTCTACTGGATGGGGTATGTGGCGTGACTATAAACTTCTGTGACAGAATTTGCAGACCTAAATGAATATTTTCCCCTTCAGAATAGTTCCCTTGAGTGGTACACCCTTGCTCAGATGACACTCCAAATGAATTTTTTTACTAGCCTTTCAGATTTGCCTTCAGAGCCTGTGATACATTATTTTGGGGAGTCTCAATTATAGAAACTGCCCTACTTTGGGATTAAGCCTCAATTCAAAACCTAATGTCAAATTAAAATGGACAAGATGAAAAATATATTTTTGATTAGATATAAAAGAAAGATCTACGATTGAGAGAAATACTGATTGTGTGTGGTTAATAAACTTAATTCCAAAGAAATAAAAATGAATTTCAAAAAGTATCTTGTAGAATAGTAGTATTCCAATGATAATCTCCTGGGGTGATTACTATTGAAGTGGGGCAGCTAGGTGGTGCAGTGAATAGAGCACTGGCCCTCAAGTTGTGAGGATCTGATTTCAAATCTCACCTCAGGCACTTACTAGCTGTGTGGCTCTGGGCAAGTCACTTAACCACAATTGCCTTAAACAACAGGGGCTATCTCCAGGTGTCCTGATATATGTACCTTGCCATTGAACCGAGGTGTCTCTGGAGGAGAGAGGTCAGTGACCTTACACAGCCCTCCTTCACTTAAATCCAATTCAGTTCAAGTCATGACATCACCTCAATGTCATGATCCTCTTTGAGAATGAAGGACAAAACAACAATTTTTGAAGTGGATAACACTTATGTGGATGATAAATTCTGTTGTATCTTTTTTTTTTTAAGACACATTACTCTATAGTCAAACTACGTAATTATTTCAACAATGAGGTTATATCTTGTGATTAATGAAGTAATGTTTACTAGTGAATACAGGGCCTCACTAATATTGTTCTGTACTAAATAAAAGCTTTAAGGAATTGATGAGTTAAACCAAAGTTTCATTTCAGGGAATAACGTCTCCTGATTTAATAGAGTGCTGGGCTTAGAGTCAGGAGGATTGAAATTCAAATTCAGACTCAGACATTTACTACTTGTGTCACCCTGTGTAAGTCACTTAACCTCCATTTGCCTCAGTCTCCTCAAATATAAGAGTGGTATGGTAATAATAGCACCTACCTCCCAGGGGTTTGTGAAGATCAAAGGAGATAATATCTATAAAGTGCTTAGCATAGTGTTTGACATGGAGTAAGTACTATATAAATATTAGCTATTATTAAGTTACAGGGCTAGGATTCTAAATCATGTTTTCTGACCCAAGATTCAGTACTCTTTGAACCATACCATGTTACCCTTTTAATCTGAGTTGGAATACTTATTTCTGCCTAGGGCTTATATCTGTCAGTAGTCTTCATTGTAATGTAATCGCCAGAGAGCTCCTTGCTAATGTTTTACTATTGTAACAAGTCAGTGGTCTCATAATTGTGGGCACATCCTGCACTAATAAAAGTTGCAACCCTGTCATTCCTTCACATCCTGTGCAATTCTTATCCATCTTCTTATATTTATTCTTCATATAGGTTCCATCCTAAAACCTTCTAGCTCTCTTAGAAGGCCTTCCTTCTAAATCATTTAACATTTTATGGACTCAATGCTTCATCTCTGAGTCCTGATTTTATTCAGCTCAGTCTTTTTGTGGCAAAATTCTGGCAATGTTTTGCAATCCTAGTTAATATCCAACACCCATCTTTTCAGTTACTCTTGAGGTCAAATTTTGGTTCTTCTGAGATTGCTGTTCTATATTTATGGCTATAGAAGATCACTAGGAGGACTTTGTGTGTGTGTGTGTGTGTGTGTGTGTGTGTGTGTGTGTGTATACATGTACATATGTTGTAGTAGGAAGGAGTTACTTGGGACAACAACCTGAGAACCTCTGCTTTAAGACAGTCACTTCAAGAGTTAGTACTGACTTGCATTGGCCAAAAATGTTCATCTAAGCACTGAACTTGGAATAGGGAAAACTTGAATTCAAATATGACTCCTAATACTTACTAGTAGTGTGAAGGGCAAGTCACCTGACCTTTGGCCTCAGTTTCCTCATTTTTGAAATAGAAATACTAGGGCCTATGTCCCAGAATTGTGAAGTTCAGATGATCTTTTTTACAAAGTATTTTGCAGTCTTTAAAGTACTTTGTAGTGAACATACAGTGAGAAAGGGTGTCTTAAGGCACTAGTCGAAATCAAATTCTGCCTGTAGATCTGGCATATGGTAAATAAAAAGCAAGGAACTTCCAAATATTGTATCAGGATCTGGGAATTATAACTTCAACTAGCTGTAGGATCATAATTTTATACACACACACACACACACACACACACACACACACACACACACACACACACACACACATTTAAAGGCCTCTCAATCCAGATAACTCCTACCTTTCTTAGAATCCAGGTCTTCCTGACTCAAAGTTGTCTCCACACCACTATAACACGATACATCATCAACAGGTCACAGTTTTATTTTTAATTTTTCTGCGACCTGTGATTTTACTGGTTCTTAGAGAGCTCTGAGATGAGATAATGATAATAATAAGAAGAAAGGAATATGTACACATTTAATTCTTGGCCCAAGTGTTGGTATTCAGTAGTCCAGCATAATAGAGCAATGGGATGGAAAGATTGATCTGTGCCTTACAAACTTGTTAGAGCTTAGGCCTGAGAATTCTGTATGACATTCTTTTGGTACTGATATCAAAATGGCATCTTATTTTTTGATCTTTATGTTCCCCTTATCTGACTTTGATCTTACTGCAAGAAGTTTTGTTGGGTCAAAGGTTAGTTTAGCTTCTTGATGGACTAAGACAAGTAATGTTGTGCATCTTTGTGTAAATTCAACAAGAAATGTTTTCTTCTTCATATCCTCCAGATATTGGTGCAGGGCTTAATCTCAGGGGAGGCTGCCAGTTCCTGGAGCTTCATGTTACCTCTATTTAGTTCATTTGAATTAAATTAAACAAACATTACTTAAAATTGGACAGTGGTCAATATAGGCTAATTTGTTAATAAATATCAGACATGATCAAGTTTGGAAAAATTTCAATACAGGAAATGTTGGGATGAACTAGCTGTGCTAAATGAGGATGAAGTCATTACGTCCTCATATGTGACCTTCTTTTATCCCTTGATATGTTTAAACAAATATTATAGGCATAGTGAAATTATAACATCCAAGGGAAAAAATCAATAAGAGGAAAGAATAAATAAAATGAAAATAAAACATTTAATTGGACAGGAAGCCAAGACTGATAATGTGGTTTGCAATTGAGAAAGTAATTAACTAAAGCTTTTACCGTTGTTGACTCTTCATAAGGAAATAGTTTGTGATGTATAGCATGAAACAGAACTTTATGCATCATATTATTTTCAGTACAATGGAACCATTTGTAACACTTGATAGCAGAAAGGATTGTGTGCTTAAACTAGTAATCGCATTATTTCAAAATTTTATGATATTTAATTCGATAACAAATTATGTCATCATTATTATTTTTAATAACTAAGCTAAATACAAGTTTTCTATTAATTTGTTATTTTTAATGGTTCTGGTAATTTTTAAGCACAGTTTTGTTACATTCAGGAGACAGGTTTGTTTGTTTTTTATTTTATTTTTTTCTTAAGACCCAAACCTGTAAAATAATTGACCCCTATATTATTATAGTAGGAGGAGGAGTTGGAATGGTGGTAGGAATGAGAGTAGTAATACTTGGCATATATAGGAAACTTTTTTTCCATTTTTAACTTTATTTTTTAATTAAGATTTTTAAAAATTGAGTTACAAATTCTCTCCCTATCACCCTTCCCCCACCCATCACAGTGGCAAGCATTATGATAATATAGGACATGGCAAATTTATAAAATATTTTACATAGATTCTTATCCTCACAGACAGCCTGCAAGAGAGGTGCTACAATGATTATTAGTCTCATTTTACAGCTGAGGAAGCAGACTCAGACAAGTGAATCTACTTGCTTTACAAGTCATAGTCTGTGGCACGGCTCCAATGCATATCCTTATGATGTCAAGTCCATCACCTTATCTTCAATGGTAGGTACACTGACTCCCTATAGTTCTTTCAAGTCACTGAGAAATAGAAGGGAACTCCTTAGAAGGTATCTAGTTTAACATTCTTATTTTGGAGAAGAGGAGACAGATTATATTGCTAAAAATCATGGAGAATTCAAGACAGAGGGAGACAAGAATCCAACCCCTTTAGACTATCAGTCCACTGTGAAAACTACTATACCATCTACCATTTACTGCCTTAAAGTAAGTGTTGCAGAATAGCATTTTAATTGCAACAAGTCAGACTTTCCACAATAATTTCTTAACTTTAACTTCCTAATTCTAAGGAATTTATGCTCAAATATAGCAACTTTCTTTAATTTTACTAAAGGTAAATTGAAATATAATTATATCCAATTATATAAAATTTCAAATCTTGCTGTCATTTTAAGTGCTAATATTTAGGAGACAGGGCAAGATATACAATGTATATATTCGCATGCTATCAAAAATAACTTTGTTCACAAGTTAAAATGAACAGAGCTTGGTAAAAATGTTTGTTTTTTAAATGGAAATAAACATTTTGAAATAGTATTAGCAGAACTATTCCTCAATCTGTGTATTTTATGCCAAGAATTTAAAGTTTCTTTTTTATTTAACACCTTTCTTTTCTTTTTTGTTATATATAATTAAATTTTATACATATATCAAACATAGATATAATATACACATATATGACATGTATAATGCATTTTCTATGTTATTACATTTTGTGATGTTTAAAATCTAAACTGTGGTCGCCTTAAATCAGAAGCTTCAGCTCCAGTCTAGCCTAGAGTTCCAGCCTGGTTGGGTTCTTCCTGAAGTCCTCCTCCACGAGCCTGCTTTAATCAGGAACACCTTTGCAAGCTGTTTGCAGAAGCTTTTTTATAGCTCTGTAACAGATCTATAGTCCTTACACACTGCTTCAAGGTGATTGGTTGGTGTCATCCAAATCCATTGTCTTTGAAGGTGTTCTCAAGTTGAGTTCACAGTCTAGTTTCTGAGAACAATACATTCTTAAGGGATAGCCAGGTGTGATTACAATCCAATTAACTTGAAGTAGGCTTAATCAGCAGTCAATCACTCTCACTCGATTCAATCAGTATAGATTAATCTCCAGGTGGGTCTTTGAGTATCTGCTAAATCCCATTATTTCATCAAAATTTAGATATACCCAGATATATTCTAGTACAAACAACTTAGTATTTTAAATGCTTCCTCTTCCTTTTTTTATAAACAGGCAGGTTTTTTTTTAACACAAGTAAATAACTGTTTTATAAATAATATATACATATCAATGTATATATATGACAAATTTGTTTAAATATCATTACTATATAAATAAAAACTAAATAACTCATATATGCACAACACATATATTTATGTGTGTATATAGATGTAAACAATTGGAAAAATATTAATTGTTCATGGGTAGGCAGAGTCAATATAATAAAGTTTCGTATAGTTTTAATTTGTAGTAGCCATTCAGAGGCCACCCAGCACCAAAACCGAATGCCTTATATTAACTGACTCAATTTTCCAAACCTGTGCTCTAGTCCAGCCTTTCATAGGTAGCCTTATGGTCCTCTGTTCATGGGGGATCATCATGTTAAAATTTAGAATTAGCTCAAAGATACAATTAGTTGTTACCCTACCGTAAATCAGAATTCTACATAGAACTCAAGAGATCTACCAGCCTCACCTCATACCAGTAGTGGAGATTACAGGAAAATGCTAAAATGATGTGTAGGTAAATAGATTTTATACATATATTGGATTTTTAAAAATTTTATATCACCTGTATTTACCAACATGTTTTTTTCTGCATCCTTTCCCAGAGATCCATCCTATATAACAGAAATTTTTTAAAGGGGGGGGGGAAGCTTAGCAAAACTAATCAACATTAGTGAAGTACAACATGGATGAATGGTGTTCCACAGTCATGATCTCCTATTGTAAAGAAGAGAAGGAGGGAAATGCTTTCTTATATTCCTTCTTTGAGGCTGAGCTTGGTCTTTGTTATTCCAGAGTTGTTTTGGTGATTTTTCCATTTGTATCACTGTAGTCCTTTTATAGATTATCTTCCTTGTTCAGTTTGCTTCACTTTACTTCAGTTCACATGACTATTCTAATACTGCTCTGTTATTAATATTCATAATTTCTTATAAACTGGTATTTCATTATAGTAAAAAAAACTAAAGTATTTTAGCCTCACTCAATAGGATATTACACAAAGTATCTTAGCAAGACTATCCTTTGTAAGATTATGACTCTATTATGTTTTCAGAAAATTTGATCACATACCTGTAATATTATAGCTATGTCAAAAGCTTTAGTTTAGAACCAAAATACTAACAAATTTACGTAGGTTTTGATGCTATATTGTATTACTAAGAAAGTACTATAATTGTACATTATATATGAGTCAGCATGGAATAGTAATAGCCTGGAAGGCAAGAAAATAGTTATCAAGTCCCACTTCTGATTTGTACTGGTTGTGTGACCCTGTACAAGTCACTTATACTCTCAGTTCTCTGGGCAATGTTCTAAGACTAAGATAGAAATGTACATTGGTAATGGGAACTTCATCATCCAGGAGTTCTCTATGTCAATGAAATCAGAGATGTAGTTCTTATTTCATAATTATCTCATATTCTGTCTTGCTCACTCTTGTATTCTTGATATCTACATCAACATAGATCGTTAAATAACTAGATATACACACATATGTATAGCTATAGCTTCCAAAGGGCAACTAGGTGGCACAGTGGATAGAGTGTGGAACTAGGAGTAAGGCAGACCTGAATTCTAATCCAGCCTAAGATAAATGCTAGCTTTGTGACCCTGTACAAGACATTTCACCCTGATCACATCAATTTCCCCATGTTTAAAATGAGCTGGGGAAGAAAATGGCAGATCACTCCAGTATCTCTGCCAATAAAATCCTAAATGGAGTCACAGAGTCAGAGATGACTGAAATGCCTGAACAGCAACAACAAAAAATATTTGTCTGTCTATTTATCTAACTAAACAAAGCTTCCTAAATATAGCAAACATGAATCAATTATCATTTGTCTATTTACATCTTTGTAAGGATTGGAATTTTTGTAAATTTTAATATAATTTTTGGAGAAAACACAGCTCCTACTAAGGTCTCCATTCCCTAGGCTGTAAAATGAATGAGTTTTTTTAGATCAGAGATGTCAAATACACATGGCCCACACAGTAGCTACAACATTCCCGAGTATGACAGAATTGGCTTAAAATGTAATTGGGGAATATTCAACAAAATAAGTAAAAATACAAAAGAATATAAATAATGTGAGTATATGGGTTTTCTAAGTCAATAAGTGGCTACAATAACACCTTAATATTTAGTTGCCCCATTTCTATTTTAATTTGATAAAACTGGGTTCTTCCTAAATCTAAATATATGATCCAAATCTCATTCAATAACTGCGTGACAGATTTAACTTATTTCAGGATCATTCCTGGGTGATAAATAATTGATGCTGGTTTTCTCCATGATCAGGATTTATTGCCACTGACTACACATTTTATTTCATCATATTAAATTATTTTTCTCAATCATCATTTTAAAAGAATTGACAATGCTAAAATTTATTAGACAATAGATTACTTAATTGAAAGCAGTCATTTTGGCAAAATTAGTATTTGACAATATGTTTATAGATAATAATTATCTAAGTTTTAAAACAAGTGTTACATGATTATAAATGATCATATCTACAATACAAAGAAGTCTTACAGTAATTAATCCCCTTAAGCATAGCCATATCAAAGGCAGAGTAACTAAAATTTTCCTCTGGCTCTCTAAAGTTTTTGTAGTAATTCAGAACACTAAAAAAGTAAGTAAAGCACCTGGTTAAGAAGAATTAGATAAAATAAGAAGCTTTCAGATAGACCTCTTTTCTCTCTTCTATTGCCACACTCCAGAGCTCCTCCCATATCAAGAAGTCTCCCTGGCAGTATTTGAAATTCTCTCACCTACACCATACATTGTCCTCCCCAGAAATTTCAAAACAGGATCTCTGCTACCCATTCCACAGTTTCCCCCAAAGCAAATGGTTTGCTTTGGTTGTAAATACTTATAATTATATCTCTATCACAGGAATCCTTCTGGGTATGGACAAAGAATAGTCATTGAGAAATTGTTAAAGAGAAATCACCCAGTGTTGGTCTCAATCTGCTATGTAAAAAAGAACATCCTCTGACAAATGGGCTATACTTTAATCAATTTTATTGTTTTGCTTTTAATGAATAAAAAGAAATGGTCTTCTTCATAATTCACACTCCTATTTCAGAGAGCTTTTAGTTTTTAGATGACTAATGGGAAGTCTTACTAGCATTCTCCTAAGATCATTCCATAAAAGTGGAAAATATTAGTAGTTTATTCTATAAAATGTACTGTTTCAAATAGGAACTGTTCTTTTCCTTGAACAAGAAAGATGGCCTGACTTTAACGGCTGAATGATGGAACCTTATGAAGATAAATACTTTAGAATGGCTGAGGATCTTCTTCTCCCCTTCTCCCTGATAAGGATTTATGGAAAAAAATGAAATGGGAATAATATTTACCACCTAAAACATTAGCATCATTCCTGATTTTATATATGAGTGTATGTATGTATGTATATGTTTGTATGTATACATACATATATACATACATACATAGTTCCTGGTTTACTTTTATTTTTATTTTTTGGTCCAAAACTGTGATTTCAGTAGAAGAGACTCCCTGTGTGGAAACTTCCCCCACTATTGACAATTGGCAAGTCATTTGTAATTTATAATGTTTTGCAAGTTGTCTGTGCATGAAGAACTTTTCCCTGGGATGGTAATACAGAATAAGTTTGTCAGAAAGAGACCTTGAGCCTGTCTTCCTTTCTTCAAGACCAGCCTGTTTTCCATTATGCTGCATTGCCTCTTGTGGTCCTAGGTGATTTTTTTTTTGTGAGGTAATTGGGGTTAAGTGACTTGCCCAAGGTCACACAGCTAATCAAGTGTCCAGTGTCTGAGGCTGGATATGAACTCGGTTCCTCCTGAATCCAGGGTAGGTGCTCTATCCACTGTGCTACCTAGCTGCACCAGGTCCTAGATATTTGAAAAATATTTATGTTTCCTAAGATAGTTGGCTGAATTCCAGTGCTGGGTTTGGGGTTGGTGGCTGAGGGGTTAGAGGTGGGGGAGGATGGTGGTGATGAAAGAAGATGAAACAGAAGCATTTAGCAAAAAGGTTTACTCTTGAGCTACACTTTGGGGTTATCCTTCAATATGATAAAAAGGATAAAATTTTGCAACTGTCAAAACAGATCATGCAGAAACTTGAAAAGATGCAAAACATTTACTTTAAAGTAAAGGGCCTAAGGAAGCTATGCTAATTTTTATCAATTTTCTGCATTCATGAATGGCTTGCAAATGCTATAAAGTTAAAGAAGGAGTCTGATTATCCAACTCCATGCACTTCTTGTCTTCTGTAACTAGGCTTTCTGGTAACCAATTTGCAAAGCATGCTTTTAGCATTTTGTTTAAAAATTCATTTTAGGAAGGTTAGGGATGGAGAACATTTCTTAGAACAATTACTGGGAACATTTTGTATCATGGAAAGAAGCCCATTCAATTTTCTTTTGCACAGGATAAAACAGTGATTTATTGCATGAGTTTCGTATTGCTTCAGTAACGATATCCTCTATTCTTATTTTGATCCCTAGGATATGAGAGATACTTTTATTTTTATGATCTCAAAATTTTATTTCTTGTATTATAGTCATTAAAAGTGCCTATGAGAATCTAAAAAATTGTTTTAACCTACATTTTCAGATGATGCATGTAATTTCAACAAAATTGATATTCATTGTAGACCATCATTTAAAAAAATATGGAGGAACCATACACCTAAGCCTCAGTCACTGATTTCACTGTTTGCTTGCCTATAAAATCAAATACAGTGTAAAATCCTCTCCAATTAGCCTGAAGGGAATGAGGTAAGACCTATTCCCCCCTCTCCATTTTGGTTTCTTGATATGGTTACAGATTGGTGGAGATAGGAGAGGAAGGGGACAGAAACCACAGGAAGTCAAGAGGCCATTGTGGAGACCTTGGTTGAAGGAACGTGGCAGGGCAAAACTGGGTAGGAACTCACCAATCATAGAAAAAGACCTCAATATCCTACAAGTGGGAACTTGTCTTCTCATTCTTTATTTCAGCAGCTTTTCATGAGTCTCTAATTTTTATTTACATCAGAAATTTTGGCCTATATTTCAAGCTACATGCCCCAGAAAATGTTGCTATGTCCTCATCGTTAATAATGACTGCAAGCCTACCAGACAGAGTAGGGGAAGAGACATAACATAAAGTTTTCTGTTGATTAACGAGGGAGGCTGGGTAGCAGTTCTATCATACTCTCATCCCCAATGTACTGTAAGAACATTACATTGGTGGGCTGAGGTAAACAAGGGAAAGTCACTATAACTTAGGAAAGAGGTGCAATAAAGTTAGGAACATTGGAAGTAGAGGCAGTCATGCTGTGGATTTTAAATCCTGGCAGAGAACAGTGAGATATTAGGAAATAGGTGAGGATCATTGGGATGGGGTGGGGGGGGGGATATTTAACCACCTCCATCCATATCAGCTATTCATCCATCTTTTTTTTCTAACTGCTGAAGGAATACAACTATTATTATCTCATTCCACCTCTGTTTTGGTACCTGAGACAAAGCCTTATTGTTCCCAACTTAGCTGACCTTTTTCTTTGGGAATGAATGTAGTGGAAAGGCAGCTTAGGGGTCATATGGTAAAGTTCCTTAGATAATGAAGTAGGAAGTAAAGAGTTATTGACAAGTTCATGATAGAATAATGTGGCTGAGTTGTGGAATGTGAATCAGAAGGAGAAATTGGAGGCAAAATGACAAATTAGAAGGCTACTGAAATGACCCTATCATAAAATGATAAAGGGCTAAACAAGATGATAAACCCCCTTCTTTCAGTAAGTTATTTTTAAAAGGTATACTATTAATAAGATTAAATAAGAGATTATTTAGTATTGCCATTATGGCCACCAAAAAAAGCTAATTTAAAATGTTATTTCATTGCATGTGATTTTTATGTGTGAATCATAGAATTAAAGTTGGAAAATATCCATTACATTAAATATGAATTTCACTGAAAAATGGTCAAAAAGATTGTGTATGAACAATTCTAGTAAAGAACTCAGTACCATATTAGGTAGGTCATTTAATTTAGAATATCTCTGAATGTTAACTATTTCCATCCACAGCTGTTAGTTCTGCCCTCTGGAGTCACATAGGATAAGACTAATCTTTTTTTGCCACAAAACAGTCCTTCAGTGATTGACAGCTATCATATCTCCTGCATTTCTCCTCATCTTCAGGCTAACCATACCCAGTATTTTTTTTCAGTTGCTCTTTATATGCTAGTGTGATTTCAAGCTGTATCACCATTCTCGTCCTTCCCTCCCCCTTTTGGATGGGCTCCTTTGCCAAGATCTCTCTTGAAATGTAACACACACAAATGGATAGAGTATTTCTCATGTGTTCTGAGGAAATATTACTTCTCTCAAAATCGTTGCTGCAACTTTATTGAGATTTTTAAAAACTTTCTCTGGGTAGCCATATTATATTGTGTGTCAACTAAGTCTTCAATTTAAGGTTTCTTGTTTGTTTTTCACACATGTACAGTTACTAACTAATTATGGCTGCTCTAACCTACCATTGTGTAGTTGTTTCCTTTAACTGAAATTCACAAGCTGACATTTATCCCTATGAAGTCTTATTGGAATTGATAGATGCCTCTTCTGCTTTTTACTTAGAAGTATATGCTAGTTAGTAAACCCTAGGTTTCATCTCAAACAGTATCCCAAAGTGACTTTGTCCACCTAGGCTATGTTTGAAGATGAGTTATCACACTTCACAGGCACTTGGTACCTGAGACTTCTACTCTCCTGATTAACACCCAGAATATTTGAACTCCCTATGGTTAGAGTGCTTCGTAGATCCACATTGAGTCTTACTGTAAATGATGATGGAATGGAAACCAAATAGAGCCCCATATGGTGGAACCCACTGAAACCTGACCTTGCCCCAGTCTGCTGTCTATAAAATGTACTCAAGTGATACTGCAATGAGCTCTGGCTTTTTCAGAACAAAATGTCTCATCTAGTTAATCACCAAAGTCAATGAAATTCTGATGCTTTCTTTAAAATTTGCTTTCAATCATTCACTGAGACCAGGGTTAAAGACAGCTGACCCCAGACTCTTGGCCTACATTTTCTTTGTGTTTGTATATTTACAACTCTTGCTTACAGACCTGACCTTCACATGCCTATCTCTTCTAGTCAGTCCGTGTCTGTCTGTATGTCTGTCTTTCTCTCTCATCTTTATTTACTTTTATTGTAAAACTGAGCAATTTTTCCAGCTTTTCAAGAACCTGTTGTATCCTTATTTCATTTTCCAGCACATTTGTTAACTCTTCTGGTTTCCACATATCCAAATTTGGTAAATATATCCTATATGTTTTATTCAGTTCATTTTTTTTTTTTTTAGTGAGGCAATTGGGGTTAAGTGACTTGCCCAGGTTCACACAGCTAGTAAGTGTCAAGTGTCTGAGGCCAGATTTGAACTCAGGTACTCCTGACTCCAGGGCCAGTGCTCTATCCACTGCGCCACCTAGCCGCCCCCTATCCAATTCATTTTTAAAGGAAACATGTTCAACTATAAGGCTCTGAGTATGGATGAAGAAATGATGGATATACTTTACTGTGCATATATCCTATAATTGCTAACAGTGTTGTCATGATAGACTTTGGCAAATATCTCTCTGCAACTTAGTAATGCTACAGCATCCCTTCAACTACTAGTATGATAATGATACTAATGAAGGAAAAGTGTTTCATCTTTCATGAACTGTATGGAATTCATCACAGGACACAGCCATGGTGGATAGGGCAATGAAAGTGGAGTCAGGAAGATATACATTTGAATCCTGCCTCAGAAACTAAATAGTTATTTGTCTCTGGGATAATCATTTACCCTCTTTCAACCTCAGTCTCCTCAACTGTAAAATGTGAATAATAATAATAAAACCTGCATCACAGGGTTGCTGTGAGGACTAAATGAGATAACCAGTATAAAGTATTCTGCAAACCTTGAAGCACTATATAAATGTTAGCTTTTATATGTTTTAATTTATGTTTTAAAATAATAATAAACATTTTTGTTTAAAGTTTTGAGTTCCAAATTCTATCCCTCTTTCTCTCGCTCCCTTCTCCCCATCCCCACCTCAGGGCAGTAAACAATCAGATATAGGTTATATATGTGCAAATATATAAAATATTATGATATTAGTCATTTTGTATAAGAAAACTTGAATAAAAGATAAAAAGAAAGAAAGTGAAATATAGCATGCTTCAGTCTGCATTCCATCAATATCAGTTCTTTCTTTGGAAATGGGTAGTATGCTTCATCATTAGTTTTTTGGAATTTTTTTGGATCATTATGTTACTAAGAATAGTTGTTATTCACAGTTCTTCATCAAACAATATTGTCACTATGCACAACATTCCACTGATTCTGCTCACTTCACTCTACATCAGTTCATAGAAGTCTTTTCAGGCCTTTCTGAAGTCATCCTGTTTGTCATTACTTATATTATACCACAATAATATTCTGTCACCATCATATACCACAGCTTGTTTAGTCATTCCCCAATTGATGGGCGTTCCTTTGATTTCCATTTCTTAACCACCACAAAAAAGAGCTGCTACAAATATTTTTGTATAACTAGGTCTTTTTCTCTTTTGGGGGATGTGTTTAGTATATAAACCTAGCAGTAGTATTGCTAGATCAAAGGGTATGCACAGTTTTATAGCCCTTAGGGCATAATTCCAAATTGCCCTCCAGAATTTTTGGATCAGTTCACAACTCCACCAACAGTTTTCTCACATCCTCTCCGACATCCAATATTTTCCTTTTTTGTTATATTTGCCACTGTTATGGGTGTAAAATGATACTTCAGCATTGTTTTAATTTTTAAAAAGCATTTAATAATAACATTAATAATGATTGTTCATAGTGTATCAATGTTGATGCGTAGTGATCATTGCTTTCATTTCAAAATGCTCAAAAACTGTGTTCAACAATCCTTACTAAAAGAAAGGTAAATCAAAAAAATTGAGGTTTTACCTTACATACAATAAATGGCAAGATGATAAAAGGCTAGAGGGATTGTGACAAGAAGGACATGGGTTGCTAGGGCTGTAAATTGGCCAAACCAACCTGGAAAGTGTTTAGGAATTAGGATTAGAAAGTTTTTTAAAATGCCTATAACTTTTGACCTAGAGATGCTCTTTTTGCTAGTCTCCTAATTTTTTAAATGAGTTGGAGATGTAAATGGCAAATTATTCCCATATTTTTTTCCAAAAAATAATCCATTCACAAAGAGTCAGATACAACTGAAAGATGACTAAAACAACAAAATATGCCAGAGACAGTAGTAAGAGCTGGAGGAAAAAGAGTTAAAAACAAAAATGTTGCATCTCTAATCCTTCTTTGAGATGGGGGGATTCTAAGTATATATTGAATATTGCTCATACTGTCAGGCTTAATTGATGTATTGAAAGTTTTTGCTGAAATACTTATTTTCCCTCTCTTTTAAAAATTATTTCTTGTAAATTAAAACAACTCTTAGGTACCACCTCACACCTATCAGATGGTCTAATATGACAAAAAAGAAAAATAATAAATGTTGGAAAAGATGTGGGAAAATTGCAACACTAATGCATTGTTGGTAGAGTTCTGAACTGATCCAATCATTCTGGAGAACAATTAGAAACTATGCCCAAAGGGATATGGGCCTGTGCATACCCTTTGACCCAGTAATACTACTGCTAGGTCTGTATTCCAAAGAGATCATAAAAAAGGGAAAAGGACCCACATGTACAAAAATGTTTAAAGCAGCTTTCTTTGTGGTGGCAAAGAATTGCAAATTGGTTGAGGGGATGCCCATCAATTTGGGAATGGCTGAACAAGTTGAGGTATTTGAATGCAATGGAATACTATTGTGCTATAAGAAAGGATGAGCAGGTAGATTTCAGAAAAACCTGTAAAGACTTAAGTGGACTTATGCTGAGTGAAGTGGGCAGAACCAGGAGAACGTTGTATATATTAACAGTAACATTGTATGATGATCACCTGTGATAGACAGCTCTTCTCAGCAATACAATGATCCAAGACAATTCCAAAGGACTCCTGATGGAAAAAAAGAAGAGAAAGAACTGTGGAATCTGAATACAGATTGAACCAATAATATTTCTACTTTTGGGGGGGGGGAAGTTTTTTATGTTTTTTGAGGTTTTTCACTTTTGTTCTGATTCTTCTTTCACAAAATGACTAATGCAGAAATATGTTTAATGTGATTGTACATATATAACCTATATCAGATTTCTTTCTGTCTTGGGTAGGGTGAGGGAGAGAAGGGAGGGAGAAAAATTTGGAACTCAAAATGTTATAAAAACAAATGTTAAAACTATATTTAAATGTAACTAGAAAAAATAATATACTATCAATATTGAGAACAAAAGAAAAAAAGAAAAATGTATTTCTTATAAAAGATAGAGCTCACTGTAGAGTTGGGGGGCAGGGGGTTAATTATGTCCAAACAAGAGCAATATAAAAACAAAAACTGAAAATAAAAATAAAACTTTAAAAATTCATACCAGAGTTATTGTCTTCCCCACTCATCCTCCCTGAGGTAGGAATTAACCTTACTGGGTTCTAGTTTTTACAATCATCTGTCTTGCTGAATCCGATATTATGAACATCATTTATTCATGTTCAGTGAAAGAGTGCCTATCCCATATCTCCACTTCTCTTCAAAGATCACTGATAATAGCGTACCTACATTTCTTTCAATACCCTAAGAACTTTATTGTTGCAGGTCAGATGACTCCAATTTATTCACATCAGTTAGCTATTCTTTTGGTATTAGCCCCAGTGTTTTCCGGCATAAAGATTTTTAAAATTTTATTCCTTCAAGTCTGAAGAGCCTCTTTTTGGGCACATAAGCAAAAATAAATCAGCACTTGAGTAGTTTTATATTTGTTATCTATTGATCATCCACACCAAGCAGTAGGTCTATTCCTTCTTTGTCCTACTTCTTGCTTCATTCATGACTTAATTTTTTTTTATTACATAGGTTCTTTCCTTACCTTTATAATCTACTTGCCTACAGGCTCTTCCTTACAGCTTTTGAAGTTATCATTTAAAAATTTTTGATTAAATTTATGAACTTCTTATGAAACCACAATTATCTCTTGACATATTTCCTTTCTCTTTTTTGTACATCTCTAGAGCTACCAATGGTTTTATCCCTTAATGTGTGTGATTTTAATCAGCAGAATATGCCCCTCCATCTATAAGCATCATTATTGTTGTCATGATCGTTACAATTATGATTTTTACTCTTCTTCCTGTAATATGTAGGTCTATGTGCCTACAGTTTAGGTCAGCTAGGTGACACAGTGGATAGAAAGCTGGGCTTGGAGTCAGGAAGATTAATCTTCCTGAGTTCAAATCCAGATTCAGACATTAGCTATGTAACCGTGGGCAAGTCACTTAACCCTGTTTGCCTCAGTTCTTCATCTATAAAATGAGGTTGAAAAGGAAATGGCCAACCACTCCTGGATCTCTACCAAGAAAACCCTAAATGAGGTCACAAGGAGTCAGACACAACTGAAAAATGACTGAACAACAAGCCTACAGTTTACCTGGGTTACCACTAGATAGCACTTTAATATAACCAGTAACACAAACCATCAGTTGCCTTCTCTGCAAGAAAGTGGGCTTCAAGTAAATATAGGAACATAAACTACAATTTTAAACAAATTATACTCTTGACTAGCCAAATATCTCTCTCACTTATAGTCTAACCTAGGATAGATATGAGAACTTGAAAGCACTTTCAAAGTGGTTCTCTTGAAATAAATATAAGAATGTATACTCAGAGCAAGAACCACTTTAACACACACTCTCTCTCAAGAACCTCTGTGATGGTTTCTGATATCAGAGTTGACTTACAACATCATGGTTTTCATGGACAAAAGTCTTCTGTGAGGCTTCAATCTGACACGCCTGATTCTGATTCCCTGCTGTACTGTGAAGTGTCACAGCTTGCCTTGAAGCCAGCCCTGTCAAGAATCTCAGCTTTGCTTTTTTAAAAAAAATCAGCTAATTGGGTTCTTAGGTTATCTAAATGAGTGTTTTTCCTCCTTTGGGGGGCTTTCGATACTGCAGATCTGTCTCTCCCTCTGCTTAAGATCCCCTCTGAATAGAAATTAACTCTCAAGCCTGAGAAATAATGACTCCATTTTTCCTTCTTCCTTGATCTGGATAACTTTTCTGCCCTCTCGAAATGGGCATTACCAAGCTACCAATTGACTTTGTTCTTAACTTCCCTTTTCCATGTAAGGATAGACATATTTAACTTAAATAAAGTTGATTTTTGGACTTAACTTTATGGTCAAATAGTTCATCTTTTAAGCCAGGTACTTTGGACCTAGATAAACATATGAGGATCATAATTTCATCAGGTAACACTTCCTTCTAATTTTGGTGTTAGATGAATTCATTTACTAAGAAAATGCATTTGTCTCCATACCTTTATCCCCTTACCCATCAATAGTAGTACATGAACACTTACCCCAAATTATTAGAAAATCTGAATGGGCACATGGGAATTAGACATTTTAACAGTATGGAGACCTTTCACATTTGAAAGTATTTGCATATGTCTTTTCCACAATTGCACACAATATGTTCATGGAGTTGTCACACACAGGTAAAATTTCTCTGGTCTTTTTTCTCAGGGACTACATATCATTCTTCCTCCAGTAAGTGACAGCAGTGACTGTGTGGAGGCTGCTGTTGTCCTATGTTCCTCTGTCACTTTGCCTCCAAGGCAGCACTCTGTTTTTGCTTAAAATGAACAACTTGCTATCTATGAGCTGCCTGCCAGCCTTGTCTGATGGTTGCTACCACCTCCCAGCCATCAGTGGCTGTGTCACATTGCTTTATGGTAGTGCTCCACTGAGTCCTGATGAGCTTTTGATGTTTATGGTAGCCAGACATTCTTTTTAGCAAACCTTCCCTGAGAGGCAGAGATTCAAGGGGCACACTTCTGATGTTTTTCATAGTATTATCGATGCAGTTCATCAGGTAATCTTCTAAGAAATCACAGTGATCAAATTATTCTACAGGGGGCAGCCACTACTCCTAAAAAAGGCAATTCTCCTTTTGTACTTAGGAATTTATCAATGGAGATGATACTACCTACTCATAAAAGTTGTACATGGTTTAGATGTTGAAAATCCAAAGTCCTGCTAAATCAGAAAAATTTGACAATCTTCCTAGGTAGCTCATTCCTGTGTTTATTCAGGCATTCACTAAAGTTGTCCCCTGCCTCCCGTTTTTGTCTAGTGCTTTTGTCCAAATCTCATTTGATATGTGATGCTCTATCAATAAAGCACTCTGCTTGCCAGGCCCCCTGCTTCTGGTTTGGCTCTTTCCCAATCAGTAGATCCTGTATTCTGCTATGAAATAAATTCCCCTTCTATTCTTTTTCACCGAGTAAGTGTCCATTCTAAGAACTTGTAACTCCTTATTGTCAACCACATCAAATCCAAACACTTTTACCTGACCTTCAAGGCTTCTCATAATTAGACATCCTTCTGATGAAGCATCTTCATCCTGCCTCCCTCCACTTGGTATGGTGGGAAAATGGGGTACGGGTTGGGGTTCTTAGGAATTCCTCTTTAAAGAATTATACCCTCTTGCACACAAAAAGTAGTTAGAATAAGGTGATAGTTTATTTAGGAGCAAGGGAAGGGAAGGGTGGGGGGAGGGAAACCATGAAAGAAATCCTTGGACTTTTCATGGGGAGATTTGGCATAAAGCACATGGCTCAGAGGTACCAAATCTCGTAGAACAGGAGACTGGAAGGTACTTTTATAGAGGACTGATGGGGGTGGACCATCTGCCCTTGAAAAGTTCCTTTAGTGAGAGAGGACCATCCCCCACTGGTAGTGACTAGAGGAATTGGGTGAGGGGTGGCAACAGATCCCTCTTCAGAACACAAAGGCTGCAGCCACACCCAAATTTATCTCCCCAGGGTAAGGGAGACTAGAATGAAGGGTAGGAATCTGAAGCTAGCTCAGATTTGGTTCAGTTTATCTCTCTAGGCATTATCTGTCCTCTGGTTTAGTTTCTCAAGGAGAATATTCCTTGGTGTGCCCCAGAGAAATTCTGGGGTGCTCTGCGCCCCATGACACACTGATCAAAGCTTATTTTGCAATGCTTTCAAAATGCACCTCTTTCTCCAGTCTGATCAGTGTCCTAATAATTGTCTATAACACTCACAAATGTGGCCTGAACCAGATTAAAATGTAGTTCCTATCTTTATTTAATGTGTTGGTATATTAATACAGAAAGAAATATATAATGTTCATGGTTGTTTAAGTCAATATTCAGCCCACAGGGATCCTTTGTATATGGCTTGGTGGCCCACATTTCTATTTGAGTCTGATTTTAATGACCTCTCCAACCTTGGTGCTTTTTCCCACATTCCTACCCTCTATCATATCTATGTATGTATCTGTTGTACATATCCATTCAATTTTATTAATAATGTATTTATCACCTGCATAAGGTTATGTGCTGTGCTAGAACCTGTAGGAGACAAAAAAAAAAAGAATTTCTGGGCTCAAAAAACTTACATACTACTTGGCGGGGGGGATAATACATATCTTGATAAGTAAATACTAAATATAAATAAAATGTATAATTACAGACTTATAGGCCAGAACACCAACAACTAAATTAATTATGATGGGTTAGGTGAAGTAAGAGATGGCATTTGAGCCAAGCCCTAAATGGAAATGGATATTTTAAGGTGTAGAGGTAAGGGGTGGGGAGTAATCCAAGTATGGGTAACACCCAGGAGTAGAGATACAGTGGCAAGAGATGGGGCAACAAACAGGCCAGTTTTGCTGGAACATAGCAAAAGTTTTACTAAATCAAAAGTAAGGTGTTTTGACCTTGTGGGGAAAAACAGTTTGTAACCAGATTGTAAAGAATTTTAGTGCCAGTTAAAGGACCTTCCTCATTGTTGCTGACTCACTTTCAGTCATTTCCAACTCTTTGTGACCCAATTTGGGATTGTCTCAGTAGAAATACTAGAGTGGTTTACCATTTCCTTCTCTAACTCATTTCACAGATGAGGAAACTAAGTGCAAAAAGTGTTAACTGACTTGCTCTGGGTCACCCAGCTAGTAAGTGTCTGGGGTCACATTTGAACTCAGGAAGACAAGTCTTCCTAACTCCAGGGCTAGAACTTCATTCAAAGTGTCCAAAGGAATTTCCATTTTATCCTAAAGGCAATGACATATCAAAAATATTGTGAAATATTGTAGAGGAGTCAAACACTATTTTTGCAGAAGATGATTGAGAAAGGTCCACTGGATTTAGCAATGCAGAGATCAGTGATGACCTTGGGGAAAGGGTTTTAGTCTAGTGGGGATGGAAGGCATAGCAAAGGACTGAGAATTGGGAGATGAGAAAGTGACGGCAGAAGGAAAGGGCAGAGATATACTGCTGTAGCTTGAAGGGCCAAAGGGTCCAGCAGAAGGTATCTATGGTTTGTTTGAAAGAATGGGAGAGATCTGAACAATTTTGTAGGTAGCAGGGAAGCAGTCAGTAGATTAAAAGGTGAATGGAGTGAAAGGAGTGATCTAAGGGTCAGACTCCTAGAGGAAATAAGAAGGAATGGGAATCACCAATGAAACTAGATGGGATTTCCTTTGCAAGGAGAAGGGCATCATCCTCTGCAGAGACTAAAGTAAAGAAGAACAGGGGATGATGCTGAGGGGATTTGAAGTTTAGAACTATAGAGTAGAGAAAGCTTGCCAAGGATGGCTTAATTCTTTTTCATTAAAATCTCAGGAAAGATCTTTTTTCAAGAGTGAGGTAGAAAAGAGATGACTTAAATAAAGATGAGGAAATTCGGAACAGAGACTGTGGGGAGCATAATAGAGTGTTTATCAATCATCACTTTTGCAATTTACTAAACTGCATCAATTTATCCTGTTTTCAAATACCTCCAGAGAGTTAAGTGGCACACACTGACTTTGTAAGCGATGTCTGTCTTATAATGCTATATATCGGCACATTATTTCTTATATACCTTGCTTCTGCTTCTAAATTAAGTTGGTGCATATATGTATTTTGTTGTATATAAATCAGTCAGCCAGCATCTGTTCACCACCTACTGTGTTCCAGATCCTGTGTGAGGTGCTGGGGAATACAAAACCAATAAATTAAACTTTCTACATGCAGGGATTTATAACAAAATATGTAGATAGAATCCAGTAGAATATAAACCCCTTCAGGGCAGGGACTCCTTTTGTTTTCTTTCTTTTTCTTTTGTTTCTTTTCTTTTCTACTATTTCCTTGTTTATTCTTTGCCCTTTCTCACCTTCCTTCCTTTCCCCTTTCCCCTTCTTTCTTCCTTCCTTCCTTTCTTCCTTTCTTTTTCTTTCTTTCTTTCTCTTCCTCCCCCTCCCTCCCCCTCCCTCCCCCTCTGTCTCTCCTCTCCTCTCCTCTCCTCTCCTCTCCTCTCCTCTCCTCTCCGAAATCTTCACAGTACCAAACACATGATAGTTATATAATAACTATTCATGAACTTAATCCTTATAGGCCCAGATCAGTTTCTACTTCATCTTTGAAACCTTCTCTGGCTGCTCTACCCTTCATAGGTTTTTTTCTTAATTCTCTAAATTTCCATTGCCTTTGAAGTCCATGCCTCAAAGTTTAATAATTTCTAATTATCTCTTGAATATTAATTTCATTTCTGTTCACCAATAACAAAGTAATAAAAAATAAGCATATATTATTTCTTAGTCCCTGGGCCAGGTGATAGAAATAAATGGCAAAAAATAGTACAATTTCTGTCTTGATTTGCCCTTTTCTTTCCCAACTCATTTGAGGAATGATGAGGAAACTGAAGCAAACAGGGTTAAGTGACTTGGCCAGGATCACACAGCTAGTAAGTATCTGAGGTCAGATTTGAACTCATGAAGATAAATCTTCCTGATTCCAAGCCCAGCACTCTATCCACTGTGCCACCTAGCTGCCCAATTTCTGTCTTTATGAAATGTACAATTCTGTTCGGTTATAGCATACATACAAATAAGCATGAAACAAGGCAGAATATAAGCAGGACAAAAAGATCCATATAAAGTGGAGATGAGGAAAGGTTTTACAAAGAGGTGAACTTTAAGGGAAAAGAAGGCTCCAAATAGATGAAAGTGTACAAGGAGTAGATTCCAATCATGGTAGTTTGGGAGGTTAAAAAAAATAAAGACCCATTGCTCACAGTTTTGAAAAATGGTCAGTAAAATGTTTTATTCCATTGACTGTTACAAACCAGGGCATGGAGGAATATCTATTGGCCTATCGACCTATAAATTCTCTCTCTCTCTCTCTCTCTCTCTCTCTCTCTCTCTCTCTCTCTCTCTCTCTCTCTCTCTCTCTCTCTCTCTCTCTCTCTCTTTTTGGTGGGTCAATGAGGATTAAGTGACTTGCCTAGGGTCACACAGCCAGGAAGTGTCAAGTATCTAAGGTCAGATTTGAACTCAGGTCCTCCTGAATCCAGGGCCAGTGCTTTATCCGCTGTGCCACCTAGCTGCCCCCTGATCTATAAATTCTCTATGAGGAAGGAGGGTTTCTGAACATGAATCATTTTTCAAAAACATTCATAGTATAAGGTGTTCAGGAGGAAAAAAAAAAAACCTGTATAGATATTCTGGGTTCAGAGTCACTTGGAGGTAGTAGAAGATAGAAACTTTCTCATCTGCCATTTAACTGTTGGCCTTGGGGACCGAATCAAGTCTTGCCAAAGGACAACAAAGAAATAGGAGATGACTATGACTTCTTATTTACACTGAAATGGAGATTCATTTGAAAATGAAATATTTCATTGACAGGAAGATAAAATACAGGATCTTCTTCTCTCTCATCACAAGGTATAACCTGCATGCATGCCCATAATTACATGAAGAGAGTAGGACAAGAGAAGGGGAATAGTTAGTAGCCCAATTTGATAGAATCATTGATAAATAGAGTTGAAAAGGTAGATAGTGTTCAGGGTATAGATAGCTCTCAGTGCTAGATTCATAGGAGTTTTCATTCTCAATAGGCAATAGGAAATGAATCCATCAGAAAGCATTTATAAACTATGTCCTATGTACCATAGCTAGTACTTGGTTCTTGAAATATGATGACAAAAATGAAATTGTCCCTGCCTTCAAGGAGCATTTAGAATAGTCAAATAACAGGGTCAGAGCCATATAATAAGAATATTACTTTCAGAGCTGTGTGAAGAATGGATTGTAGAGGGGAGAGCCTGGAACCAAAGACATTTCTTTATAATGGTCTAGGCTGGATGTAATGAAAAGCTTGAACTGAGTTAGTAGATGTATGAACAGAGAGGTTGAAATATATGTCAGTGACAGTATTAAAAGAGGTTACCAGAGAGGGAAGAATCAAAGATCAAGCCTGATTTAATGGAAATATCATGAAATGATCAAGAAAAGAAGGTAAGACCAAGTTTAAAAAGGACTAATACCTATTTAGCATGTGTATATCATTATAAGGATTGCAGAGCACTTTATATATGTTATCTCATTTGATCTTCAAAGTAATCCTATAAAGAAGATAGCATTAATACATTCCCCCCTTTACAGATAAGGAAAGGAGGCCAAAGAAAAAAGTTAAATACTTTGCATAGTGTCATATAGATAGATAGTAAGTGTCTAAAGCAGAAATTAACCTCTCCCGTTCCTGACTCCAAGTCTATCACTCCATCTGTTGGGGCACAGAACTGCTTCAGAAAGATCATTATTTCAGATTGCATCATACTGAGTTTGAGATATGAGAAGACCCTGCATGTGGAGATGTCTGACACACAGTTGGAAAAGGAGGACTAAAGTTCAGAAGAGAAATGAAGACTCAGAGAGAAATTACTATAATGTTAGGAATTGCCTCTATAGCAATGATAATTGAAGCCTCCTCCAAGAGGGTTTCTCTAGATAGTCCCTTTCCTCTGACATCTTCAACCTCTTTCCTTCTCCATTTAGTCCTCCTAATAAGTTCAAGACCATGTTCTGTACTCCCCAGTCCTAAACCAACTTTCCCCTGATCCTTATGTACTATTCAACTGCCTTCCTTTGGCCCTTTTTGATTTTCACTGACAAATTCCAGGAGAAAAAAAAAATTGTCCCTATCTGATAGGAAGTTATTAATATTTGCTTTACTAATAATACCAAGAAGGAATGCTCATAATATTTAGATGTTTTGCATCATGTTGACACGAGTATTGATTAAATAAATCAAACCACAGTACAAGGACTTAATCTCAAATATCTTAAATAAGGACCAGTAGGTAAAAAATCAAGTTTTCCAGAATAAAGAAATGTTTGTGCCACAAGTAAGCAAAACAAAGCTGAGCTCACTCCCTGATGTACCACCCTCTTTGTAGTTCTTTAGTAATGAGGTGTGTAATAGAGGTTGTTTTGCTTTATTTTGGGGGGCTGAGAAGGAACACTGTCGGGCGGCTAGGTGGCGCAGTGGATGAAGCACCAGCCCTGGATTCAGGAGTACCTGAGTTCAAATCCGGCCTCAGACACTTGACACTAGCTGTGTGACCCTGGGCAAGTCACTTAACCCCCATTGCCCAGCCAAAAAAAAAAAAAAGAGAGAGAGAAAGAACACTGTATAATATCTCAGTGACTTTGAGGAGATAAGACAGAGAGTGATCTAAGAATATTCCAGGAAAACATAAGACTAAGGTCCTTAGAAGTGGATATAGCTTAACAGGTACCAGAGCATCACTGACCTTTGGGTAGTTTGACATTATTTTCCCTGGTTATGTTTTTACTTGGAAATTCAAAAGGTTATGGCTTAGGAAAACACAAAAATGAAACAGTTAATTAGGCACTAAATTAGTAGGTATATCTTCTTTACTGGTCAAAAACATTGTTTTCTCAGAAAATGATACATCTTGGTTAGCGATCATCTAGATCATTGTTTTTCACTTACCCTTGATGATGAGGATGATAGTCAATGTGTATATAATGTTTTAAGGTTTGCCCGTGGCTTTACATATTTCTTTAATTGGAATCCTTCTAACAACTTGAATCAGGTGATATTAACATCCACGTTTCATAGATGAGAAAAGCAAGGTTGAATTATGTGACTTCTCCACAGACATTCACTCAACAAGGAATTGAGGCAAAATTTGATCTCAGTTTTTCCTGACTCTAAGTTCTCTATACCATATAAGTGCCTCTGTCAGATATAGGGTGAACTCTAGTGTCTTGAGTCATGTTCCCCAGTCTATAATGCAGTTATCCCTTCCACATCCCAACTTTCCCCATTGTGGTTTTGCTTTAATAAGGGTCAGCATCAGAAATTAAGTGGGAACTTTAGGGGAGTCTGGCAGAAGCTTCAGACACCAGGCAAAGGCCAGATGACACAGAAAAAAGTTTAGAAACCCAGAAATACATAAAATATTTGTATAATATTGTATAATAATAACACATTTTATCTTTTAATACTATAATAATTCAGACTTATCTGGTACAAAGGGAGAGCCAAAAAAAATTGACATGGCTTATCTAGATTGCAAGGGCACTGCACTCCCAACTCCTGCAATGTGGAAGGGATAACTGTACAACTTTCAAAACTAGCAGTTATTTTAATATTTTCTATTTCTCAATTTGCACAATTAAGACAGAGGTAGAAATAGAAATAATAAGTTAAGTTCCTTAAGTATGTTCACCTTGATATTTAGATCCCAGCATGTATACATTGGAAGCCATAGGATCATAGATTCAGAATGGGAAAGGACCTTGGAGTCAGGAATGCGTGAATTTCAATCACCCTGGAGATACTTAATGGTGGTATGATACTGGGGAAGAACCTTGACATTTCTTGACCTGAATTTCATCCTTTGTAAAATAAGAAGGTTGGATTCAACATCCTCTAAGTATACTACTCTATCCTGTCATCACTGCCTAGATGTAAAGTCTGTCACTTTTCAGGAGACTCAGCAAAGCATGTATGAGTGACATCTGCTACCCCCCACCCCCTCCAATTTGTTATTTCAGTGTTTTATTTTGGAGGGTCATCTGTTCGATCTATATATTTCCTATAAGCCCGTGGGGGGGGGGAGGGGAAGGAGGAACACCCAGGACCTTTTTTTTAAAGTAAAAAATAATTACTAATTACCATAATCTTTACAAGTATCTCTTTAGACTGACACAAATATACCTGGGGATCTTCAGTCATTCTTAATAGACATTCTTGCCAATTAAACCAATGTACTTTGGCATGAAACAAATTAGCTAAAATCCCGTTAATTCACAAAGCGATGAGTCAAACCTTCATTAGTAAGTTGGCTTCCAAATGAAACTCAATAGTGTGTGAATGTGCCCAGGAAACAAATATAAAGCTGCCATGTGTATAGGACTAGAGGATCATCAATTTATAGTTGGAAGAAGTCATCTAATCCACTCAGCCCCTCATTTAATAGATGAGGAATCCAGAACCCAGAAAGAGCTTAAGGGAAGAGCTTTTCCTGCTACTACTAATAATTGGGAGCATTTCTAGAGCTCTTTCAGGCTTTGCCACGTGTTATGCCATATAGCAGATGTGGCCTCATTTGATCCTTACCACCACCCTGGGAAATAGATGCTACTGTTATCTCCATTTTACAAAAGAGGAAACTGAGGCCCAAGGAAACTCAGTGAATTGTTCAGGGTCATACAGAGGCAGAACTCTAAATCTTATCTTCCAAGTCCAAGTCTAGCACTCTCTCCATTGTGCCACCTGCTTGCTTATAAGTGGCAGAGCTGGGACCCCCTGTTCTTTAACTTGAAATCCAGTATACCTTCAACCTCTCTTGTTTGAAACTTGGAATTTGAAGTAAGGGGTTTATTTTAAAAGCTTTTTTAATGGGCAGCTAGGTGGCACAATGGATAAAGCACTGGTCCTGGATTCAGGAGGACCTGAGTATAAATCTGGTCTCAGACACTTGACACTTACCAACTGTTTGACACTGGGCATGTCCCTTAACCCTCATACCCTCTTTGCCCTGTTTTATAATATAACTGTTTTATAATATAGATATCAACATATGGAAGCCCCAGATATTTGCCTATTATGAGGTGTATGGACAGTCATAGGATCCTCTCTAATGGGAGCTATATTATCTCTGTAGCTCTCTTCTTTCTTTCCATGCTCTCTTCTTTACAAAACTCTGCATAGTTATAATATGACCTTTTGTGACTCAGATTGTTGCACCCCTCTGAACACCAACCCATCTTTCCTTTTCTGTATTAACTTTCTTATTCAATTAATAATGAATAGCCTTTACTTTTCCCAAAAAAATCTCTGTTATCAGCAAGCAAGAATTTTTGCTGTTCTTTTCAATTTGACCATGTTGTCCTTGTGACCAGAAGTCCGGTATTATCACAGTGGGGTTGATTAAAGTTTGTTGAATAATTCTGATGTCATGTTGACATGAGCATTGTTAATTAATTCATTATGATCATTTTCTTCCAACAACAGTAGCAGCAGCAACAGCAGCAGGCATTTATACAGTGCCTTCTGTGTGCCAAGAACTATGTTCAGTACTTTACAAATATAATCTCCTTTGAGTCCAAAAAGAACCCTGACTGATAGTGGCTATTATTATCTCCATTTTATAGTGGAGGAAACAGGGAAATCGAGGTAAAGTGATTTGCCCAAGGTCACACAGCTGCCTCAGGATGGATTTGAACTCAGGTTGAGTGTTTTCAGTCAACCTACTACCTAGATATCCATTCTATCAGTACATGCTACCACCTTGGAGAACATCATAGCTTTGGCCAACTTAAATAACAAATACTAGTTGTTCTTCCTTTGGCAACAAATCACATCATTTTGTAGTTTTCAGATTTTCATCATGCCTTCATTTATAAGCTTCAATTGTCTCCTCCACCTCTATCTAGTATTTCAGTAAGGAATATAGCAAGGGAATGAATGTAAGAACCGTCCTATGGTGATCTCTTCTCATTATAGAGATGGAATTAGAGATTTCAGTGGATGTTGATTGTTAGTGAAGGCAAATTAGCTGCTTGTGGTATCAGTCTGATAGAGATCAATGATGACAAATAAAGAAGCCAAAGTTTTTACAAGCCATTTGCCTGAGGCAATGTAAAGACAATGATACTTTGGAAAGCAAAGTTGCAGTTTGGAGGGCAGAAGATAAAAAACAAACAAACAAACTCCAAAGGTCCTCTTAGGGATAAACAGACACTTTTTTGCCAATTTACAAAGGATAAAATCAATCAGTGCCTAAAATTTCCCTTATCTTTTTAAAACAGGCCTAAAGAAGCAAGTAACCTGAGGGAAAGAGATTATTGTTTCTAGAGGCCTGTCAATACAATGACCAGCCTTCACTTTGGATCTATAAAGTGCTTGGTTTTAATCTACTAAATTGTTCTTTCCTTGAGTTTCTTTAAGATCTCTGTGCTCTACTCTTCAATTAGATCAGAAAAGGACAGAACAGTACCTGTTGTGCCCTTATTTTAACATTTCTATTAATTCTTTTCCTGTGGTTGTTAATGAAGTACTCTAATCCATGAGCTAATATACTGATAAGGAGTTCTTCAAAGAAAAAAAAATATGATAAGGAGAGTTATTAAAATCCCTTTCAAGAGAGTGGGTTACTCTTAGCAAATGATATGTAATTCCTAAAAGAGGAAACATAGCAAGCATAGTGAATAAAGCTTTGACCTTGACCATCAGGAAAACTTTTGCCCCAAAACCACTCCTCACAGACTATCTGGCAATGGGCAAACCCTGTATAGGCCTCTTATTCACCTCTGCCACCTTTGCAAACTTCAGCATTAAGTCATAGACCATCATGATTATAAGTAGAGGGAGTCCCCATTCACTGATGAAATCATAGAGCAGTCTAAAACCTCTTAAAAGTTTGATTCTGTTTTATGGGCTTCTCCTAATATTATCTGATTGAGGTACCATTCCATTGTATTCTTCTTAATATCAATAAGGTGATTACTGTCCCAATATCATTTGCTAATACCAGTCATTATCTACCAAGTCTCATATAACATGTTGATTTCTCTATATATCAATAAGCAATATCAGTTTCTACAGATTGGGTATTTTCAGAGAATGTGCAATAAGAACCAAAATACAAACAATTCCCATGAGCTGAGGCACACTGTCTCTTCTGCCATTTTGGTCCCTGGGGTATAAGGACTTAATTTTAAAGCAGCTCTTAGAAATATTCATTCCATCAATTCACTTCTAAATATGACATGATTAATAGACATATTGCTTCTTTAAAAAAAAAATCCTTAAAGGGCCATGGTCTCTTATCTGCCAAGTAGATTTCCTGTTGGGGTGGGTGAGGCTAGTAAATCCAAAGGGATACCTCGTATAGCAACCCTTCTGAGCTTCCAAACTTATAAGGCCCTTCAAGAAAGGAAAGGAGATACAAACACACATGTCAGGCACAGGCTAAGAGTCCATGTACTCATGGACCAGTCCAGTGGGAGGAAGGGGCAACACCAACTATCTTGAACTAAGAGAGTTATTCTTACACTTTGTGGACATCAAGAGGAAGAAAATGGCTCTTGTTTCCCCAGTTAGTCTTTCATATGCATGCTTAGTTCCAGTCAGCAGGCAATGAACAAGTTTTAGTTCACCATGCATTTGACAGGAATCAATCAAAAAATGTCTGAGTCATAGAGCAGGACATCTCCATTACCTGTCATCCCAGATTTCTGGAAGGAAGTTCTCCAAGGCTTCCTGGGGCCTGGCAACAGACAGATGCCTTCTTTCCCTAGGCTCTTATTGGCCATTCCTTCTACCCACACTTCCCCTCCATCTCTCTCTCTCTCTCTCTCTCTCTCTCTCTCTCTCTCTCTCTCTCTCTCTCTCTCTCTCTCTCTCTGACTCACACACACACACACACACACACACACACACACCTGTAACTTTGGTGCTTGAGGAGTCTGTAAGACAGACAGGGCTCTAGGGATGCTGTGATTTGATTGCAGGGAAGGAGTAGAGCAATTCCATACTGAAGAGAAGCTCCAATGGGGTTTGACCAGAAAGAGAGGAATCCTCACTGGGTAGCTAGCTAGCTAGGTAAGTATTTATTCTTTGCCCTAGGTGATAAATTCAATTTGTTTTGATGTGGCTGACTGTATTTATGAGGGGCGGGGGAGAGGGAGGGAGGAGAGGGGAGAAGAAGAGGAAGAAAAGAAAGAGGAGGAAGAAGAGGAGGGGGAGGGGGAGGGGGAGAGAAAGAGAAAGAGAGGAGAGACATGATAAAGTGGAGAAGGAATGGCTAACCACTCCAGTATCTTTGCCAGAAAAACCCCAACTGGGGTCATGAAGAGTTGGACATGACTGTTTATGACTGATATTTTTATTAGAAAATCTGATTCCAGTTTGTGATGGTATTTAAAGTTGATTTTTCATGCCTCCTAACTTCAGTCTGATCCTATGTTTTGAGGCTAAAATGGAATCTTCTTTATGTTACTTCTTCATTGTCATTATTCTTAATATATGTATTTTAGGTTTTAGTGACTTCCTCTTTTCTTCAATTATATTAGGTAATTAGGATATCTGCACAACTGCCGTAGAGCATTCCTGAGGGAACAATCCTGTGCATGGCTCTATTTTAAACCTCCAGGAGACCTTGTTGACTTTAATCTTTCAGACAAGAACAGAATTACCTTTTATTAATTTATAGGTCATTTGTTACTCTTACAATGTAGAGCAGTTGGGCCATCTGGTACAGAAGTCCTAAAAGCAGAGGACAGTATGTGTAGTGAATTCCTTATTGGAACTGTATGCTTTATTATTTCCTTCTTGACAATCTTCCTACTTTCTTTTCATTTCTTTCCTAAAAATAAAGGGAAAGGAGAGGGGGACCATTGCTATGACCTCTCTGCCTTCCTTTTAAACCAGACATACTTTGAAGAACAAAAGTCCCATAATTAATTGCAATCAGTTATCTTCCTGGGTGGAGGAGCTGACCTTACCTTAAAGTTTCCCTCCTCCTATGATATTCTCTTCCTTGTCTTATAGGGGAAAGAGAAATCATCTTACCTTTTAAGCAAGGTATATAAGCTGAAATTTTCCTAATCAATCACCTGAATGCAGAAGAGTAAATAATGCATAATGGACACCCACTTAACTTTGATTTAAGAGAGAGCAAGAGTCCAGTTCAGATGGTAGCCTTTCATGGATGTGTGATTCATTAATATATGAATAAAATTAGAAAGAACCTCATGATTGCTGGTGTGTTTTACAATCCCAGCCAGTCATTAATATTCAAAATGGGTGACTTCTTTTGTTACAGTTGAATTGATGGGTTTTTCCTGCTGGTGTGGTGACAGGTCCCATCTGCCTTTGAGAGTGATAAGCACAGTGACGTAATTTATTTCTGAAAAGACCTAGACATTGGATGGAATTCCAAACTTTTTTATTAACATGTGCCCAATGTCATAAAGCGGAATTATTTGCTGTGCATATTTTGTGAAGGTTGAGATTTGTATGCAAAATATTTTTCATATCTGGAAATAAGGTTAAATTTTTTTAAAAAAGATTCCTGGGCAGAGGAGAAGAGGGAAAACTATTCTGAGATTGATTTTAAATGAACTAGATTAAATTTGGAGAAGAATCTAGATTTCATGATATAAATACAGTACTAATGCAAACATTATTGCCCTCAAATCACAGATTTTTAGAAATGGATTTCTAGTGCTTCTTTGTAAATTTGGCTTATGAAACCAAGTATTTCAATGAGTAATACCAAATTCCTAAGAAAATATAATTAAAGCTTTTAGACCTTGTTAACTACTTCAATTTTATACAGATATTACAGTTCGGAAGAGTTAGCTGTTTTGAATATCATATGGTATATTTACTACAAGGGATTAGAAATGGATCTGAAGTCTAGAGCAGGAATGTAACATAGAGACTCTCTGGACCAACTCCTTCATTTTACAGATGAGGAAACTGGTCCAGGGATATCAAGTATTGTCCAAGACCAAACAGATAGTAGACATTGGAGCTGAAATTTAAATGCAGTTCCAATTCCAGAGCCAAGATTCTTTTCATGGTGCTTAATTTGTTGTGTTCTATCAGTAACACTGGACGCAGCCTTGGGAAGGCAGAAAGGGAGAACAAATGAATGGATTTGATATAGTTGAATGACACTTCTTAGGCAATCAGTCTTGACACATGGACATAACTCACATCACAATGGTGACATTCCTTCTCAATTAATTCTAGAATCTCTGATCAGTCAAGAAGTTTTGATTAAGTGCCACTTGCTCCAAGTGATGGGAATAAAATACAAAAAAAAAAAGTTTAGTGTTTTCCCTCAAAGTGTTTACATTCTAATTGGAGAATGGAGTAAGTTCATAAATAAGCAAGGCCAAGACAGTTCAAAAATAAATGCTGACATGAGAAGAAGTTATGAAATTGAAGTAATTAGGAAAGATCTCTTATTAAAAAGTGGTATGTGACCTGAGCCTTGAAGGGAATTAAAGCTTCAAAAAGCAAGTCTATCAGTTTAGTACCACACTCTTCTACTATCATATCATAGAACATAAACTGGACCAGAGAATTAAAGCTGTGAAGATTCAAAGTCTTTGAGTTTTAGTCCTGTTTATCTAGGTTAACTCAAGAAAACCACTTGTAATTTACCTAAAATAGCCATTGTTTCTCTTCCTGGGGTAATGTAATGCCATTTAAAAATAAGTGGTGAGGGTGTTTGGGGCAGCTAGGTGGTGCAGTGGATAAAGCACCTGTCATAAATTCAGGAGGACCTGAGTTCAAATCTGACCTCAGACAATTGACACTTACTAGATGTGTGACCCTGGGCAAGTCATTTAACCCTCATTGCCCTGCAAAAAAAAAGAAATAAATAAGTGGTGAGGTTGAGGTGAGATGATGTAAATACTGTCATTTCCTGTGAGAGATATGATGTAAAGTAGTTTTCAATGTCCATGGATTAAAAGCTCCTATAGTAATAAAAAGGATTGTGGTAGGATTGAAATCAGTCTTAAAAATGTTCATTTACAAATACTCAATCTTTGTAAACTCACAGTGTAAACAATCGTGTCATTTAACATTTGTGATGTCATCTTTGGTATGATAAAACAAACATGAATTTATAAGGTTGAGGAGCCAGAGGGCTATGTAAAATAATAATTTCCCTGTAACTAAGGCCATTTACTTTCCTACTCCCTCCCCCATTCCCAGTATATATTACCTTAGCTTCTTCAGTCACCCTTTGTCCATCTCATCCATTTATAAGCTAGAAATATGGCTTGGAGCCAAGAGGCAGTGATGATTGTAGTTACTACTTCATTCTATCTTGCTGGATCACTTGGGGAACTATTAATCAATATATGACAAGAGGAATTGTGTTTTTCTTGGCATCTGGTCCATAACAATGCACTAAGTTGGCTTCCTGGTTCAAATCCCTGATCAAACCTATACTGGCATTTTAACCCAAGGTAAGTTACTTCAACTCAACTCTCAACTTCAGTTTCCTTGTCTGTAATAGGGAGTTGTTCTAGGTAGCCTCCTAGATTGATGTCTGTGATCAAATGGCTAGCATAATGGTACACAAGAAACATTTTTAAGGGCTGGCTTCATGACAGGCAGTGTACAACTGATAATGGGGATATAAGGACAAAAATAATCACTGCTCTCAACAAATTAACATTGGATGGGAAAGGAAGAGTGGGCAATATGTACAGCTATCTCTTTCACATCATGACTTTCCCCATTATGGTTTTGATATATGAAGGGTCAGCATAAGAAATAAAATAGGAATTTTGGGAAGCCTGCAGATAATATGCAAAGACCAACAGAAAAAGGTTAAAAACTCAGAAATGCATGAACTATATGAATAACATTGTATAATATAAACATTTTATCTTTGAATACCATAGCAACTCAGACTTTTTCTCTAGTATGAATGGAGGGCCAAAAATTTTTACAAGGACTTTCCTTGTAAGAATCAAGGGGCAGGGCAGCTAGGTGGTGCAGTGGATAGAGCACTGGCTCTGGATTCAGGAGGACCTGAGTTCAAATGTGGCCTCAGACGCTTGACACTTACTAGCTGTTTGACCCTGGGCAAGTCACTTAACCCTCTTGCCCCCCCCCAAAAAAAACCCAAAACAAAAAAACCAAAAGAATCAAGAGGCACCTTACCCCAACCCCCATTAGGTAGAAAGGCAACTGTATGTGTAAGTATATGCAATTCCTAATAGAAAGTTCCAGATTTCATGTGAAGAGAAATTTGTTAATAGTAGCAATTCCAGGAGGCACAATGGATGGAGAAATAAGAACAGGAAAGAATTAGAGGTCATGGAAGTATGGAGTTGACCTGGTTGGGTATGTCTGAGATGGGGGATGGACTCATGCTATAGATTTGGAAACCAGGCAGAATTCTTGTCCTTGGTGTTGCCTGCTGGGTAAAGTAGAAGTGAGGAAAGTCCTGGGGCCTGGCTAATTAAAGAGGAGTGACTTGCTTAAGGCACTCACTTTTTTTTTTTTAGTGGGGGCAATAAGAGTTAAGTGTCTTGCCCAGCATCACACAGCTAGTAAGTATCAAGTATCTGAGGTCAGATTTGAACTCAGATACTCCTGAATCCAGGGCCAGTGCTTTATCCACTGTGCCACCTTGCTGCCTCCTAGGCACTCACTCTTAGGTAGGTCTCACTCCAAAAGCATGAGTAGATTATACCCCAAATTGGGGGCACATTACTTAACTCATAGTAGGGTGTGTGCAAGTGTGTGTGGGTTTTGTTGGGGGTGGAGGAGGGGAGTTTGGTTAAACCTTAAAATATATTATAAATGTAAGGTAGTTTTTAAAAAATACAACACATGACTCTCAAGGCATTTGCAAACTTGTAATTTACAGCTATAGAGGGAAAAAATAACAACAACATTAAATTTCATATTATGATAGGTAATTTAACCTTCTGTGATTACCTGAATTTTCTTTAGGTTCATAGAAATCTGGCAACATTTCATGAAAAGGTAGGTTAGAGGTGATGAAAGGAAGAACAGTAATTAGAGCTACATTGCTCAAAGGAGATCAGCATCACTGACCAGTGATAAACAAGGTTCATGAATTGTTATTCATTCTTTAAGGAAAGCAAAAGAGAAACTAAAACAAAAAACAACACACCATATCTATATTCATTGAGTTAGATTGGCAACCGTTATCATGAAGCTCAAAGGCTACCACTGTCAATGAAAAATCAAGTACAGTTAAGTAGATTTTTTCAAGTGAATGTACTGCTTTTCTTTATCATGTCTACAAGGGGACAAGCCTACTTAGCTTCTTTTTTTTTTTAGTGAGGCAATTGGGGTTAAGTGACTTGCCCAGGGTCACACAGCTAGTAAGTGTTAAGTGTCTGAGGCCGGATTTGAACTCAAGTACTCCTGATTCCATGGCCGGTGCTCTATCCACTGTGCCACCTAGCTGCCCCTATTTAGCTTCTTAAATATGACTGTAAACCTAAGAAGCTGGAGAACTTTTCCATACTTCTAGCTCTTTATACTTTAATAATGTCAAAATGGATTTTTTTAATTAAAGAGACAGTCATTATTCAAAATTAGTTGTTGTCTTATTAACCCATTCCTCTCCTGGCTTTCCAATTGCTCTGAGAGCTCCTTATCCAAATTTTAAAAAATATTTATCTTTCCTCCAAAGTTCATCCCTTTAATATCCTCAAATTAAAATGGAGTTTATTGGCTATTTGTAAGGTAGAAAGCAGTGAAATAAGGAAAATTACACATTAATGTGTATGCATACATAGATAAAGAATTGAAGAACTGAAAGGACACATTGAATACTGAGCAGCTTTTAAGGAGAAGGCTGGGAAGCAACTGAGCCAATCAGTCACCCAATTATTCTACCCCACTTAAAGTATATAACAAGCTGCAATAGCCTGATCCCTTAATCAGGTGAGAACACCTCTATTGAATCAATTAGCCAAAGGCTTTAGATAAGATGTTAAAACTCCTTGATCAATGAGGCCTCTGTAAAAGCTATTGGATGAAATAGAGCCATATGGCACAGAAAATATATTCAACATTTTTTTTAGGAGATTTGGCCACATCCTATAGAGCTCATATAAAACTGGGAAGCTAATTTCAATTAGGCATTTGAAGGAGGGATAGGAATAAATACTCATTAGGCACCTACTATATACCCAACACTGTGCCAAATACTTGACATATTATCTTCTTTTATTCTCATAGAAACCCCTTGAGCATCTGATAGCTTGAGAGTAGAAGTCTTAGTCAACCCCCCCCCCCCCCCCCCCCCCCCCCCCCCCCCCCCCCCGCAAATAATTGCTTTGGGAGAGGTAGTGAATACATAAGCCCTAGTTCCTCCTCCACTCCCTTCGGATTTGTATTTCTCATCAGCACTCTAGCAGCATTCACACCACAACAATGGACCAGTAGTTCTATCTCCATCAGGAGATGCCTGAAGGAAAGGGGGCTTCAAGACCGTATGAGGAGCCTAGCAGATAGCTACAGCTTGCAGATGGAGAACTTCATAAGTACTTGATGAAGGGGATAAAAGGTCTTAAAGTGACCAGGAACTGTTTCCCCTTTTCCACATTTGCTCATGAAGTTTGAGACTATGTTTCTCTGGACCTTTTATATACTGATGCGAATGTTACAAAGTTGAGGAAGGAAATTTGTACCAGATGTTTTTATTAAATAGACTTTATAAATTCTACTTTCTGTAAGTTTGGCTGATTGATGTCAAATGATGATCTGTGGTGAGGAAACACACTGATGTTGGCTCACAGGTATAGCATTAGAAAAAAAACACCACCCTCACCCTCCATGCTCATCAGTTGGAGAATACCTTAACAAATTACAAAACACAAATGTGATAAAAATGAAACAACTGACAGAAAACTGGATTCAGGAGGTAATCTGCAAAATAAATAGGTGGGTAGGTATACAGACAGACAGATAGTTGATAGATGTTAGGCCATTATGTACCTATATATGGGTATATATAGAGATACATATTAGACATTTTGATAGACATACATATTAAACATAGCAATTAAGTACTTTTTTGACTATACATGCTATAAAAGCCTTTTTCCCCCCTTTTCATTGTGGAAGGGAGAGGTGAAAGGAGGGAAAGATTGATTTTTATTTATTTTAAAAATTCAGTTAAAAAAATAGCCATCTCTCTTCACCTGCCCCAACTCCACAGGTCTACCCTAGAACCCCGAGGTAAGAAGAGATATAGGATTCACCTGCTGGGGTTCTAGCCTTCCAGTGCAAGTGAGAGTTCACAAAGTAACTCATCAGCCTATGCTACAGAAGTAGTAGTTATAAGCAAGGTTCGATTAAAGAAATTGGGGATATTTAGCCTAGAGAAGAGAAGACTTGAGGGTAGATATTTTTTAATTTCTCTAAGTCTAATGTGGGGGAAAAGCTTAGATTTGTTATATTTTGCCCTAGAAGGAATACAAAGGACTAACATATCAAGTTGTATAAAGGGATTTATAGATACAATGTGGACAATGAAAGGCATCTATCTACATAATATCTATCTACTTGAATATGTGTTTATTTGATAACATATAAATGATACCACATTTATATAGAACTTCATGCTTTACAAAATGCTTTCCTCACACATTAAGACAGGATGAGTATTATTTTAATTTTACAAATGAGGGTCTGAAAGTTGTAATTACTTTCCAAGGGTCTCTAAACTAACATCTCTACAGGACTGGAAGCCACATTTTCTGCCTCCACTATGGAAACTGCTTCTTAGGTAGATAAACATCCTTTCTAGAGAATAAGCTGCTCTGAGAAATAGTGTGTATCTCTCACTAGAGTTAATACAGGGATGATTGGATAACTGCTTCTCTGGGGCATTGTAGATGTGATTCTGGCCCAGCTGCAGATTCAACTAATGGAACTCTGAGATGACTTCAGAGTCTGAGATTGTGTACTTCAGGTTCCAAAGAGTTGGACTTCAGTGCAAATAAAAGAAAACTGGAGTAATATTTCTTCTTAGATTCCTTTTTGTTCTTATCTTCACCAGAGGGATCCAACACATCATTGAGTTAATCTGAATTAATCTAAAAAGTCCTTGAAGTAAAACATTTCGTTTCCTTTGATAATTACTTTTTAAGCCACACCCTTTGATATGATGATGCTCTGTTGGGAATGAGTGGTTCCATAGTTGGTGGAAAAGACTCTGAACTTCTCTGAAAACTTGAATTACAGTCCCAGATCAACTCCTTATTCAGCTGTGAGTCATTCCACATGTCATTTAATCTGTCAATTCCTCAGTTTCCTCACCTGTACAAAGAGATAAGACTTGCACTTCTTACATCACAAGTTTGTGGTGAAATATCTTTTAAACTTTTTAGTTAATTAATACAAATTCATAGAATGAACTGGTATGTTTCTTTGAATTTCAAGGAATGCAACATTTTAGTGGAAAATCTATGTCTTCATGATTAAAGATTGTCTTATCACATTAAAACTCATATGAGAAGAAAATATACATCTACATCTCACTATAAATAAATACATTCATATAGAAAGTTTTTAGTGAGCTTTCTATGAATTGACATTGAAATTTAGAAAGATAGTTGCAATTTTTTAAAAAAATTGTCTCAGGAAATATGATATTGAGCTCTAGGATAGGCAAAGTTAGAGACTAATCTCAATTGTTCTCTGTAGTAGCCTAATAAAATAAAAATTATTATTTTGGATGAATTAAAAGTTAACCCAGAATTACTAAGTTAAAGTAGAATTAACCCATACATATGAAGGATGAGAAAAGAAACATTTTAATAGTGTAAATACAAATCACAGAATCCTTAATTCCAACCTTGCCTCAAAACATCAATCTATAATTCTCATTTTGATAATTTAGTTACTCCCATCATTTTATAAATAGTGTCAAGCTCAGCAACTTGGCTGAGAAATTTTTCCTTAATTTAATCAAAAGAGTAAAGACCCTTGAGAAGATACCAAATAAAGATTGGTTGAAGGGACGGAAAATGTTTAACGTGAGAAGACTTGGCAAAAGGGGCATGATAGTGGTGTGCACATAGTTGGAGACCTTTTTCTGGAAAGAGGATTAGCATTATTCTCATCATTCCCCCCCCCAAATTAGAATCAGTAGATTGAAATTACAGAGTAGCAGATTTCAGTCTTCCTAATAGAGTTATGAAAATGTAGAATCCAATGCTTCAGCAGGCAGTTACTCACATCTCTCACTAGAGATCTTCAGACTGGGAAGGGTGTGCATTGAGTTAGATGACCTCTGGAGGTTCTTCCTAACTCTGAGTTTCTATATTAGAGAATGCATTGAGTTCAAAGCAAAGCAAAACAAAACAATATTCTTTAATTCAAATTCTTCACTAATTCACTAGGACCTTCACCTAATTTGCCTGATTTAGTGATATTTTACTAAATGTATGACTGCAAAACTATTTACAACTTCCATAACAGCTATATTGGAATTCTAATACACTCTTAAATCATGTAGCAATTAACTTTTTCCTAAGCTAAATGCCCTAGCCCATCATGCAATATTAAGGGTAAGGCACAGTACACATACAACATCCTAATGTGGTAATTTGATCTCTGTTAAATTATTTATAGCCCATTCCCTTCAAAACAGGAGCTAATGATAAGCAAGGCTCCCTCTGTTTGATTTATTGTTTTATATTAATGAATTCATACACTTGCTTACTGTTCTGCATGCTTAAGGGCTTGCTACTGATTTATAGAGAGCTTCACTCCTATATTTTGTATGACAAAATTAGGAATAATAGGGATTTCTCACAAAGTTAATGTGATAGCATTACAAATAGATTGACAAGGAAGATGTTGAAATAATGGATTTTATATGTGTATATTCCTTAATATGCAATTTAATCTTGTAGTTTCAAAAGTTGAACTATTGAATACATCAACACATTTAATTTCTTGAATAGACTGAATGAACATTTTGAAAGAAAGTCAACAAATAGCTATGATTATCAACTGACTTCCTTGCAGGGTTATGGGTGTGTCTGTATAAAATTAAACAAATATATGCATACACACAGTATATATTCTACATATGATATATACTGGCAAACATATGTGTCTAGGCATACTCACAAATACACACTTCTAGAGATATAACAACAAATAGATATATACACATATCACATATATAAATATACATACTATTGGTGGGGGAGGGGGAGAGACAGTCACATAGCCTAGTCAGCATAATCATTGGAATGCCTGAAGTCAGGAAAATACCTTTTTCTGAGTTCAAATCTGGCCTGAGATATTTACTAGTTGTGTGACCCTGGGCAAATCACTTAACCCTATTTGCCTCAGTTTCCTCATCTGCAAATTGAGCTGGAGGAGTAAATGCAAATCATTTGAGTATTTTTTACCAAGTAAAGCACAAAATTGGGTCATAAAGAGTAGGACACAGCTGAACAACAATAACTTCAAAAAAAAAACCAAATACATATACACTCACATGCACATATTTTCAAATCCATCTTTTCTTCTTCTTTCTGCCTTAGGATTTTTATCTTCAATATAAACCTCTTACTTCTAGTGTTCACACTTTTTCCCACTTCAATTTTCCTTGTATTCTATGCTTATTTGTGATCACATTCTATTCCTTTGCAGCTACACCATTGACACCCCCTAACTTCTACTCCTAGAATGTAGGCATCTTGAAGACAAGGACTGTCTTGTTTTATGTCTTTGTAAGCCATTGGTTCTTGGATACAGCCATTAATTTTTTAATCAATATGAATTTAAATTGAATTCATGTACAAAATTGCTACTGAAATTAAGGCAATTAATGAACCCAGTTTATGAGGAGAAGGAATTTGGCCATACCTTTGTCTTGTTTTTATTTGTTTGTTTGTTTTGGGGGGGGGTATCATGTAATAATACATCCTGGTCAATGATGCATATTGGCTGTATGACCTTGGACAAGTTACTACATCTCTAATGGGTCAGCACATTCATTTAAAGTAAAAACCATTTTTAGCTCACCAGCCATACCAAAACAGGTAGTGGGCTGGATTTAGTTCATGGGTCATAGCTTGCCACTTTTGTCTGTCTAGGAACCTTCAGACCATTAGTTGAAGAGAAGGTGCAAATTTGCTGGCAGAGGGTTACCTTAGCTAGGAGTTCCTGATACCAATGAAGTCACAAGTCCCGTCCCTATGCCTATGCCCTGTCGTTTGAAATATTGCTAGAACATGGAACATGATTTGCTTCTGGTAAATAGGGAATAATTTAAAAACCTGGATCAATTATATGACTTGTTTATTCTAGGAGGAAAATCCATCTGATTTTTTGTAAAAGCACCTGTCTGAGGCTTTTCAATTGGGCTATATTCCAGAAAAAGTGTGGTATGTTAACATTAGGCAGTCTTAATATCTATAAAGGAAGGTAGGAAGGAAACATGCATTTATTGACTACTAAATGCCAGGCTTTGTGGTAAATGCTTTATAAATAGTTTCTCATTTAATCCTGACAACCGCCCCAGGAGGTAGGGGCTATTAATTACCTCTATTTGAAATTGAGGAAATTGAGGCAGACCGCGGTTAAGTGGTTTGCCCAAAGTGACACAGCTAGAAAGTGTCTGATGCCAGATTTGGACTCAGGTCTTCTTCACTCTAGGCCAGGTGCCCTACCCATTACTCCACTTATTTGCCAAGAAATGATAATAATAATAAAAATTTCCTGATGCAAATACTTTAAACTTGGTCATGACCATCACACACACACACACACACACACACACACACACACACATATGAGGGGCAGTGCACTGGGTGTTTACCGACTTGCCCAGGGTCACACAGCTAGTAACCGTCAAGTGTCTGAGACTAGATTTGAACTCAGGTCCTCCTGAATCCAGGGCAGGTGCTTTATCCACTGCACCACCTAGCTGCCCCCTATTACATATAATTTTTGAAATGTCTATGCCTCTGATATTGAGGTTGCAGAAAAAAGTGGCACATTATCTCTTCTTCATGAAGACTAGAATGAAACTGCTATGGGCTGGGGTTTTATTGGCCTATCAAAATACATGGCTGCTTAAGTCTGTCCACAGTTCATCTTATTTATAAGATGAACAAAGGTTTTTTCTGATTAGGTGCCATCATTTAGAGAATAAATAGTAAATGCTAAGATTAAGAATCTTGATTGTTTCTGTGGCATTGGCAACTGTTAACATTTATTATTCTTGTCTTTGGCAAACTCATCCTTGTTTCTGTCTATCTAACCCCTTCTCATCACAGCCTGAGCCAAGATATCCTGAAAAATAGTATAATTTCTCAGCCACATGTTACCTGCTCAAGTGGAAAATTCCTCATATTCAAGCTCTTAAAACATGATTGATATACCCAACTTAACCCCACAGTTCAGGCATATCTGGACTCAGTATACTAATATAAGGTATGAGGCCATGCTGTTTTTAAAAATCTTCTAATAAGGGGCAGTTAGGTAGTTCAGTAGATAGAGCACCAGCACTGGATTCAGGAGGACCTGAGTTCAAATCCGACTTCTGACACTTGACACTTACTAGCTGTGTGACCCTGGTCAAGTCATTTAACCCTAATTGCCTCACCCCCCCCCAAAAAAAATCTTCTAATAAGTGCTATTATGAACAGGTCCAAAATTTACTTGTTTTAATTTCTCGCCTACTCTATTTAAAATAATAATAATATCTTGAAATCAGTGGTGAGTGAACGAAATTGAAAATTAGAGGACATGGGTTAAAATACTCTACCACTTCCCATTTGACTTTGAGCAAATTACTTAGCCTTTGGAAACCTCAGTTTACTCGATTTAAAATTATGGACTCTAAGTTGTGTTTTCTTTTGTTTTCTTTTTTTGCAGGGCAATGGGGGTTAAGTGACTTGCCCAGGGTCACACAGCTAGTAAGTGTCAAGTGTCTGAGGCTGGCTTTGAACTCAGGTCCTCCTGAATCCAGGGCCAGTGCTTTATCCTCTGTGCCACCTAGCTGCCCCATAAGTGGTATTTTTTTCCAGTTATAAGTCTCTGATCTTGTTATCAAATAATTGTAAACATCACAAAACATTGCCTGATGAGTATCAAGACCTTAATATGTCAAGAATTTTGAAATTTGTGCCCTATTATTGTTAGATTCAGTATTGTGGGTAGGAAGGGATGGAATTGGATGATGATCATAAGATGCAGGATTGGAAAATATATGGTTAACTAACATGGATAGAATTTATTATTGTTTCAAACTTAAAATCCAGTATCTAAAAAGCTGTAATGTAACAAGGGTGGAATGTCAAACTAAATAACAACAATAATATTTATATAGCATCTAATATGTGCCAGGCAGTGTACTAAGTATTTTTAGAAATGTTTTCTCATTTCATTGTGACAGCAAACCTGGAAGGCAGGTTCCATGATTTTCACCATTTAACAGATGAGGAAACAGAGGCAAATAGTGGTTAAGTGACTTACCCAGTCACTTAATAATGTGACTGCTTCATTTATTATAGGAAACCTCTAATGACAATTTCTTTCTTAGTTAAAAATTTCTAGAATATCAGTGTTTATATCAGTTTAATCTAGCTTTTCATTACATAGACACACACACACACACGAATTTGCCCCATTTGTGGAGAGCCTTAATTACTAAGTTACAAAAGTAGTTAATGTCTTATATAGGTTTTAAGATCTACAAAGTATTTTACAAAGGTCATTCTTATTGATTCTCTCAAAAACCAAGTGAGGGTAGATAATACCTTCCCCTTTTTACAAATAAAAAATGTGAAGCTCAGTTAGTGACCTTCCCACGGTCAAATAGTGTCAGAGGCATGATTTGATCCTATGTTTTGTCTGGCTTTAAATCTAGTTCTTTTTTCAGGATGCCTTTACCAATGGTTCCAGGTCATCACCATAGCCCTATTCAGGGATTGATGAAACATATACTTGTAATAACAAAACTATGTCAAAATAAAATCAAATGTATGTGAAGAATATAAGGTTACCTTAGTTTAAGGAAAGCCAATATGCAGCAGTCTCAGGCTATAATGCTTACAAATTAGTATTGATTTGGGGGGGGGTGTCATTTGTTTTGTTTTGGTGAGCCAATTGGCGTTAAGTGACTTTTTCCAGAGTCACACAACTAGTAAGTGTCAAGTGTCTGAGCTCAGATTTGAACTCAGGTCCTCCTGAATCCAGGGCTGGTGCTCTATCTACTGTGCCACCTAGCTGCCCCTTAGTATTGATTTTACAAAGACTTTTTACAACATCTTTTTAAACAAACAAACAAAAATGTTTTGAGAAATAGGATTGGGACGGGAGTTGTGATTTTACTGTAACAAGAAATTGCCATGTGAAGAAACATCTTCTACTTGTACAGATTGGCACCTTATTTACAATTTATACTCATAGGAGAGTTGCCTAGAAATCTAAGAGATTGAAGCCTGTAGCTAGTGTCAAAACTGCAACTTGAAACCATGGGTCTTTAAGGTCAGCTCACTATTCTCCATTCATTATACCATACCATATTTGATATGTGCATATACTTATACATATATTTGTATATGTAATATAACATTTCATAATAAGACATACAACATGGAAAAATGTTTCTATATGTAAGTATATATGTGTGTGCACATTTATATATAGATAGATATCAGTGTATTGATATTTGCTTACCTGTATACATTTTTCTCATAGTTCATGTGATTTATTATGAAATATCCAGTAATTTTGTCAAGTCCTGATCATAATTTTCGCATTAGTTTGTGGAATTCACAGTCCTATATTCTTTGCCACTTTTGGAGAAGTCAGTGGTAACATGCCAAGACCATTATATTCCTTAGATATAAGCAACCTTTTGTCCTAGCTTTTTGTGGTTTAGATCAAAAATAATGGTTTAGAAGCATAAATGAGGAAGAATTCAGATTTTCTATCCTCCATTACTGCAAATGTTTAATATTGCTTCCTAAGAATTTTTAAGATATTGTGATATAGTCAGCTTAGTATAAGAAAAATATTTGTCTTTGTTTTGAGAAAAATGTAATAGGGAGTATATGATATCTTTCTATCTAGATTATCTTATTTCAAGGAACAAAAAACAACTTTGACGTCATAAAAGATTTAGGAACCGCCAAGTAGAAGTGCACCCAAATCATTATTTTTAATTAAGTTTTAACTTGCTGTGCACAAAGGGAGTTCAAGGGTATGCAAACAAATCAATTTACACTCAGGTTAGATACTGAAGTGGCAAGACCAGATGAAAGGAAAGTTGTTAGAAAAAGAAAATAGAAACAATTGGGATTGAATTAATGTTTTTGGGTTTTGTTTTTTGTTTTTGTTTTTTTGCGGGGCAATGGGGGTTAAGTGACCTGCTCAGGGTCACACAGCTAGTAAGTATTAAGTGTCTGAGGCCGGATTTGAACTCAGGTACTCCTGACTCCAGGGCCGGTTCTCTATTCACTGCGCCACCTAGCTGCCCCTGAATTAATGTTTTTTAATAGGTGTGATGTAGCAGTATTGCTGTCCCTGAACAATTTGAAAGGGTAATAATTTGATTCAAATTTCTAACTCGTGATTTTCTAGACATTTTTTAAAAGGTATTTCAGAATCATTGTTAAATTTTTCAAAAAAAAGATCTATTTTTTCTGTAATTCTTAATGAAGAAGATAATATTTATTGTGAACATCCAATATGGCCTTTTCTCCCTGTCAAAGGATCCCCAACAATAAGTAGGTCATTGGTCCCAGATTTCACTGCTCAAAATGGAACTCCTAACCCTGGGAGCCTGACCTTTATAGAAAGAAATATACTTGAACAATACCAAAGCTGCTCTGAACTGGTCAAACTATGAATGGTAGAGAAAAGTGTGATAAAAGTCACATGACCAAAAAAAGTGGGGTATAAAAATAGAAAGACTAAGAAGCAAGGATGAAAGGTTGCCATAGGAAACTTAGAGGTTAGGAGATGGGAAGGTGGCTCACTTTGCTAACAGAGAACTTGCAAAGATTCTTGCCTCATTGAAATGTGCCTCAAAGCATTTTGCCTCAAAGTGACTAGCTATGGATAATGACATTAATAGGAGCAGGAATGTGCTAGGCAAAAACACTTTTAAAAATGCATACAACTCAGATTTTCAATTTGTTCAAAAGAGAAACTTCCTCAGAAGAGCCAGAGGCATTTTATCAAAACATAATTAGTGGTTCCTGGTTAATAATTACTCTAAATGAAGAAGTTGATGCAGTAGATCTTACACTTTTCAAATGCCATTCTTTTAAAATATGCAATGGGTAAGTGTAAACAGTTGTTGAGCTAGCAGGGCAACATTTTAAACAAGATTCCAGGCTTAGAAAATTAAAATCAATTAAATCCATGTCAATTGTGGATAATTAAAATGGGTAAAATTCAATACAAATAAAATCTTTTCACTTTGTTCATGCCTCACAGTTCTAGAATTGGATGGGGCATTAGAGGGCATCTAATCCAAAGCTTCTTAAACTGGTCATGACCCCATGTATGGTCATGAAAAACTTGGGTTGAGAAAAATTTGGGTGGCAAAAAATACCTATATGCCTAGGTTCACACAAAAATTCCCAGGTAAAAAGGAGTCACAAGTAGAAAATGTTAAGAATCCCTGATCTAGGGGAAAGCAAGGGGGCACAGTGGATAAAGCACTAGTCCTGGATTCAGAAGGACCTGAGTTCAAATCTGGCCTCGGACACTTGACACTTACTAGCTATGTGACCCTGAGCAAGTCACTTAACCCTTATTGCCCCACAGGGGAAACAAATCCCTTATCTAGTCTAATCTTGTCATTTCATAAGTGATAAAACTGGGGCCCAGAGATATTAACTTGGTTGTGGCTACCCATTGAATAAAATTTAATCTTCTCTGTTTCTAATTTGACAAAAAAGTAGATTGTATGAAAGAAAGGAGTATAAGATAAGGGTAAAAAGAGAGGGGAATACCAGATAGACAGTCAGGTAGCACAGTGAATAGAGTGATGAGCCTAGAGCCAGAAGAACCTGACTTAAAGTCAACCTTAGATCCTGGACCTGCTCTGTAAAATGAGAAAAGTAGCAGCACCCAATACCCTGGTTTGTGGTAAGAATAATACAAGATACAGTCTGCAAAACACTCTGCATTTAAATGTTGTTCTTGTCACTTATTATTGAAAGGACCTTGAATCTGAACAAAGGAGACTGAACTACTCATCAGGTAGCCACTGAAAAATTTTGAGCAGATCCCATGTAGGAGAGAGAATGTAATAAATAAGAGAAAGAAACTGAAACAATGATCCAGGAGAGAACCTTAATATTCTGGGGAAATCAAGAGTTGGTAGTGTGTGTGCAATGGAAAGAATTCTGGATTTGAAGTAGGAGGACCTGGGTTTGAATTGTGCCTGTCACAAATTGTTCCATCCATGCTCCAATTCCTCATCAGAAAAACAAGGTGTTTGGACTAGATTGGCCAAAGAAATAGCTTCCAGCTCTCAATCTAGGATCTCATCGTCTGTGAACAAATCATTTTTAGATGCCGACTTTATTCCAGGCAGAAATCAGCCAGAAACTGACAAAGAGAAGGAATAGTTTGTAGGAATATAATAGAAGAGATGGGGTAGCAGTAGAATCAGGGGAGCGTGGGACCTCTGACATTCCAGAAAGAAGAGCATCAAGGAGGAGATATTTATTTGCATCAAATGATGACTGCTCGAAAAGTTTGAGGACTTAAAAAATGGTCGTTGGTTTTAATCATTAGAAGGTCATTGACCTTTCATATAACAGTTTCATTAAATTGATGAGAACAGAAACCAAATGGCAAAAGCTGAGGCGAGCTTTCATCAATGATATGGAAACATCGGGTATTTGATAATTTATTCTAGAAGTTTTTCACTAGGGGGATAGAAACACAGAAGCATCCCTGGATAGGATAAAAGGACCAAAGGAAGTTGTTATTATTTTTGTCATTTTTTTAAGATTGGGGAGATTTGAGAATGTTTGCAAATAAATGGAGGTGGTGGGAGGGTTGGTAAGTAGGGAGAGAGTTGAAAATGTATGAAAGGAAGAGGGTAGAACCAAGATGGCAGAGTAACAGGAAGTTATACAGTGAATTAAGTACCTCTTCACCCATCCCCAAATTCCCGACAAAGCCGGAAAAATGAAATAGATCAAGCCTTGATTAAAAAAAAATCCAAGGGAAAAACATGGATATATTCACAAATCAAGTCATTTTCCCAGCCTAGATACTCATAGGAAGACATTAGGGACAGAGTCTAGCCAGGAGGGGCACCACAGGAGGCACTCCAATTTTCAAAATCAATAAACCAGTGCAAGAAGTGTTCAATTCTGGTGTAGAGTGACTTTAACTTCTGCATTGTGCAGGAACAGGTGCCAACTGACAAATCTGCCACTCAACTGTCTTCTAGTTCCAAGTTACAGGTCCTGGGAAGACTGAGAAGGTAACATAAGCCTAAGGGTGGCACACCAAAGTGAGTAATCCTGAACCCTAAGCTTTGTCCCTAGGGAAGATGTTCAGGAGTAAGCAGCAGCTATGTGGTTCAGACCCAAAAGCTCAATCCAATGTCTTGATTCCAGCCTCCAGCCTTCATCTCAGTCTGAAGGTGGCTGCAAAATAACCTTGGTCATAATCCTAGACCAAAGGAAATCCTGAAGTTCTATTACTCTGAATCAGCAGAGTTTTCCAGCTAGTCAATAGTGACTGAGTCCTATAGCAGTTTACTGGAACTCCAAAGTGGACAAGCTCCAAAATTCATTGCTCAGACCCAAACCAAGGCCAGAAACATACAGAGCTCATACTCAATAGGAAAGGAGGAGGAAAAAGGGGAAGGGAAGAAGGATTTAGAGGGGAGGTTGATATAGGGAAGGATTAATCTTAAACCAAACAAACCCTAAGGATATACAAAAATATTCATGGTGGTGTCAAGGAATTAGAAACTGAAGAGGGTGCATGAACTTGGCTGAACAAGTTTCAGTATATAAATGTAATGGAATACTATTGTGCTATGAGAAATGATGGAGGTTTCAGAGAAACTTGGGAAGGCTTGTATGAACAGATGCAGAGTCTAATCAAGTAGAATTTTGAGAATAATTAATGCAGTAACAATAATATTGTAAAAAGACAATTCTGAAAGGCTTAATAATAGTTTCTGTTTCCTGTCATCCAGGATTATTAATCCCTGGCTACTATTTAAACTTCTGTTGATAGTGTTTGTTCATAGGGACTAGAACCTTTCTAGTTACTTGGGTCTTTGGTTTCTTTGTTAACCCTTTTTAGCTAACTCAGGTCTTAGTTTATCTGTTAACCCTTGTGGCCTCCTCCATCAAGTAGTATGGCTGAAACCTCACAAGATGCCTGGATATTTATGCCCTAGATTTTTTTAAAGGACCATACCTTAAACCTAAATCATTCTGGCTCTTATTAATTAGTTAAGAATAGGTCCCAACTGAACCCTTGTTTTGACATTGTTTGGCCTCTAGATGACTCTGGTGAGAAACCCTGAGGGCCTCTCCCTCCCCAGATTAGCATATTGTTTGATTTTTCTTGTTGACTAGGTAAAAGAGGCCTCATTTTTTACCTAGCCTTAATCATTTAATGGGTGCTGCCACAGGCAAACTGAGACCGGGAAAGCTCTAAACTTAAAAAGGACCATGTCTACTACTACTGCATGAATGTCCATCTCCAGTTGTCCTGATCTATATCTTGCCACTGGAACTCCAGAGGGGAGAGTCAAGCTGGTGACTGCACAGTCCTGCCTCACTTAAATCCAATTCATTCCAAGGCATGACATCACCACCCCATGGCATGGTCCTCTTTGAGATGAAGGACAAACAACAACAATGTGTGCATAGTTTATGTCATATAAATATGTGTCTGTGTATGTCTTGACAATACATATGTGTGTATGTGCATATACATATATACACATATACACACATTAATATGTGTATATGTAATTAGATATGGTTAACTCAGACACTTGTTTTGCTGTATTGTGTTTATAAAAGGAGTTAAGTTTTTCTTTCCATTTTCAATGGACTAAATAGGGAGCAGAGGAGGGGAAAAGAAAGGAGGATTTATGTTGATTGAAAAAAAAAATAATTCAAGGGAGGGAACTGATTGATTGCAGGACCAAGGTTTATGTCACAGGGGAAATTGGTGATGCTGGGGGTAACCACCTGACAATGGAAAGTTCCCTTTGGGGGTGGGGAAAGCTTGAGTGAGTGGTGATGGTCCTGACTTCTGGAATTATCTCTGTCCCCTGGTGCTGATTCATGAAGTAGCCATGCCTAATAGACTTATCTCCCTTACTTCTCAATGTGTGTCAGTCCTTTAGTTTAGCTGGTCAGTTTAAACTTTTATAGTTCCAAATTCCTTGATATGTCCCAACCCTATATCAGTTTAGAAGAGGCAACAAAAGGTAGAATTAAAAGTGCAGGTAGCTGAGTTAGGTTTAACCAATGATCAGAGAGCAGATGACAATACTGAGAGGCAGCAGAAGAGTTAAGGAAGTTCCACTTAGATTGTATCAATCTTAATAAAGCTCCAGGCTGTCATCTGCAGTAAGGGTGTCATTTAGGGACCAAGGACAGAAGAAAGTGTGTTGTAATAGTCTCTGTGGATGATTTTTTAAATTAATATGAGTAAGCAGTAAGTTTAAATAAATGTTTTTACATTTTATTTTTATCTATTTTAATGCTCTTGCAAAATACTGCATGAATTTTCCTGGGATGATGTCATTAGCTTATCTTTAAAAGCTCTCTAATTAGCATTACTGTTTCAGTAAAGGATTATTATCTCAATTTATGACCACAGAATACAATTTCATATAAAATTTTCTATTCACTTCAGGGTTGTAAGGTTTAAAGGATTTAGAAAGGAAGCTGACAATCTGAATAGATGTTATTGATCACAACAAATTATGAGGTAAACATGCATAGTCTCATATTTTATGAAACAACAACAAAAACCCTTTTTTAACTTCATAGCTATTTGCTAAAATTTGCTTAAAGGTATTCCTTAGGTTACTTTTTTTTTTTAAACTTATAGCCTTATTGAAAAACTGTTCAGCTGCTCTCATAATCATGTTTCTATCTCTATTATGACCAAGAACAAGGACTCTTACATGTAGAAAATCTGCTCTGTGGGAACTAGCACTAATAAGGCTGTGCTAGATCAAAATGTCATTCCAGTTAGGAATTCCCCAGTTCCATATTCCTTTCTGTTCTCAAACAAACACCAGAACAGAATGAAAAAGTATACAGAATAATAGCTACATATAATAAACATGAGACCATTTGAAGTGAACTCTTTTTCCCAGTCTCTTCATCTCAGTAGCTCTTAATGTCATTTTTTCTATTCTCTCCTCGTTTCCCTCAATCTCTGACAGAGAAGTGACCTTTCTCCTTGCCAAGACCATAATCCTCCTCTATATGTGCACTTGGATTCCATATCTCCTTGTCTTCTTCTGCAAATTGTGTCCTCAGTAATCCCCACCTCATTCTTGATCTTCATCCTCTCCCTATCAACTTGCTCCTCTTCTGCTTCTTTCAAATATATCCAACTCCACCATTCTTAAAAGAAAAAGACTTTACTAGGCTCAACTATCCCCTCAAGCTATTGTCCTATATCTCTCCTCTCTATCTCAAACTGTCTAATACATTTGTCCATGATCACTACACTGACTTCATTTGTTTCCGTTCACTCTTCAGACCTTGACAAACTGACATTTGACTTCATTATTCAGTTGGTAATTGCTCTCTCCATAATTAGTAAGGATCCTTTAAGTACCAGAGTTTATACTCTTTTCTCAGCCCAGATTCTTCTGAACCTATCTGTTGTATGTAATACTGCTAAAAACAAAACAAAACAAAAACCACACACACACACACACACACACACGCACAGAATCTCTCCTCGGGCCCCCTTTTCTTCATCATCATCTTCATCACACTCATAAACTATTGATTTTCCCCAAAGTTCTCTCCTGGTTCTTCTTGTCTGTCTATCCTCTGTCTCAGTAACCTCATCAGCTTTTGTGGGTTTAATAATGATCTTTGTGCAGAGGAATCCCAGATCTGTCCATTCTTTTTCCTAAACATCAGTCCCACACCACCAATTACCTTTTGGATATTTCACTTACCTTTTGGATATCCTTGAGACATCTTAAACTCAACGTGTCTAAAACTGAATTTATTATCTTCAAGTCTCTCTTCTATCTCCCGTAGTTCACTAAATTTCTCTAATGCACCACTATCCTTCCAGTATCTTGGTTCATGATTTTGACTTTATCCTTAACTCTTCTCTTTGTCTTACCTCACACATCTGATAAATTGTCAAATCTTGCTTTTGCTACCTTCACAGCATCTCTTGCATCCCATCCCTTCTCTCTCCTCATACATCTAGCACCTTACTCCAGGCCCTCATCTTTTCTCCCCTAGAGTATTGCTACAGGTTTTTAATTAATCTCACTGTCTCGAGTCTCTCACCACTCAAGGCACACCTATACACTGCTGCCAGAATAATTTTCCTTAAATGCATATCTGATTATGTGAGTTCCCTAATCAGTCAGTGCCATTGGCTTCCTATTACCTTCAGGATAAAATATTAACTCTTCTGTTTTGCTTTAATATCCTAGATAACACGGTCGCAACTTATCGCTTTGGCCTCATTGTATATTATCCTTTATGCTGTGATCCAGTGAAGTTCTCCACAGTTCTAGTCCTCAATCCCGGCACTCATCACTATGCTTTTGTAAGGGTCATCCCCCTTGGCTGGAACACATTCCTTCCTCACCTCTTCCTCAGAGTGTCTTCCTTTAAGATACAGAACAGATACTGTGTTCTTCATGAAGCCTGTCAAGTTGCTAGTATCCTCTTTATATAGTAGCCTGTATTTAACTATTTAACTACACACACATATATATGTAATGTATATATAACATATAATGCAAATGTATAATAGATGTAATGTATAATGTATCTATAGTGTATATATAGTGTATATACATAGTATATATATGTTTATATATAAAGATATATATATGTACACACACACACGCAAAAATATATACATATAGGCATGTGTGTATATGTAATTCAATATCTCCCAAGGTTATGGTGAGTATCGAATGAGATAATATCTGTAAAGGGCTTGGCACAGTCCTTGACACATAGTAACTTTAATAAATGTTTTCTTCCTCTCTCCTTCAAACTGTCTTACCCTTCTTTCCTCCATTAACTTGCTAATATACACATATTCATATTCATATCACAAATTTTAATTAGTTTTATATGCATGTTTATATGTATATATGTGTGTATGTATGTACGTATATCTACTTGACTCCTCCATTAGAAAGTAAGCTCACTGCAAGCAAGGATCATTTCATTATCATTACTAGTACTATACTCCAGAACTTAACATAAGACTTGCCATATGGTAAATACTTGTTGAGTTGTTTTAGTCATGTCCAACTCTTCCTGACCCCATTTGGTGTTTTCTTGGCAAAGATGCTGGGGTGATTTGCCATTTCTTTCTCCAGATCATTTTACAGATGAGAGAAGTAAGGCAAGCAGGGTCAAGTGACTTGCCCAGGGGTCACACAAGTAGTAAATGTCAGGCTGGATTTCAACTCAAGAAGATGAGCCCTCCTTACTTCAGATTTGTCATTCTATCCATTGTGCCACCTAACTTGTCCAGAAGTAAGTACTTAGTACTGACTGACTGAATGATAAAGATAGGGACTAGATCTATGATTTTATCTGTTTAAAGAACTACCAGTTGACTCTTAACTGATGAACCTTCTCTGCAATTTATTGCCTTACACCATTGCCTGGAGCACAGAAAGATCAAGTCACTTTTCTAGGATCACACATCCCTTATACAACATAGGGAAATGGAACATAGATTTTCCAGACTCTCTGAGTACTGTCTGGCATGCTATGATCACTTCATTTCTGACTTCTCTTTTCACTCCCCAGATTTATCTACTTCTTTACCTTCATACTTTACCCACATCATTTCCATCTCTCCTTTATTTTTTGTCTTCTCCCATTCAAATGCATGATCCTTGAAGCCAAGGACTAACTTGTTCACTTGTGTATGCTTCCTTATGCATTTAATAAAAGTTATATCTCATCTATCTACTATGTCACCTTATAATTTAGATACATAGTGAAAATCATATATGGTTTTATTGTAGCTGCTCATAGAACAGAACAATGTGTAACCCAGAGAGGGGCATTCAGCAGTTATGAAAAAACAGCCATGTAATCTGGATTTTCATCTTTGTTCCATTACTTACTAACTGTGTGATGTTTTAGGCAAGCCACTGGAGCTTTATGAGTCTTAGTTTTCTTTGTCCAGAGACCAATTTTATACAATGTGATCATCCATCTTATTCACTAGAACTAGTTCTGAATATTCAGAGAATCAAACAAAATTATTCCTATGCTCTATATGCTATGGAAACATCATTAATTTTAGTAGGTGTCCAATAATTGTTTAAAAGATAGAGAGATTTAGCAAATTGCCAAATTTCAAATGCCAGTCAGGGATGGATAGCAGCTCTCTTATTCTGTGACAGCAGCTTGTGTTTTGGGCATTATGCCACCATTTTTATAACTTCTTTTTTCCTTTTTTATTGATTTAGCTTCAAGCAATCACCACAAAATCATATTTAATAAATGAGATCATACTTACTTGAGCTACCTCTTAATATTATTATATAAATTACTTTATTGTCCCTCAACTTCCTTTCTATCCTTCTTCTCTTATGATTTGAGCACATTTGGTTTTTCTCAGCATTAGTGCAAGTGAAATTTTTGGTTCTGTGGCATAACTGGTTGCCATGAAAAACAAATCCTTCCTCCTAATTCCAGGAATTATTGCCATTTAGCTTGGAAGGATTTTTTTTTACAGAGTTTGGCTCACTGGCAAATAGCTCATTATAACTCTTGTTCAGATTGTGACAGCTGGCATGTCAGAAAGAAGATGGACATTTTTCCAAAAGAAGCTGAGAAATAAAGATATGTTTATGTTGCCTCTTCATGCCAGCATTGGGACAGAAATTTTCCTTTGTATTTTCTTGGCCTTTTCACCCTTGTTTGAGGCAATTAGGGGGCACAGTTGACTGACCACTGGACCTGGAGTTTGGAAAACCTAAGTTTAAATCCTGTCTCTGAGACCTACTGACTTTGTAACCCTGAGCAAGATGCCTAACCTCTGTCTGCCTCAGTTACTTAAATTGTAAAGTGGAGCTTATAACAGTAGCCCCAACCTTGAAAAGGTTCTTGTGAAGAACAAATGAGTTGAAAAGTGCTTGGCACAGTGCCAGACACATAGTAAGTGTTTAATGAATGCTTTCTTTTCCTTTCTTCCCTCCCTCTCTTTTCTCTTCCATTCCTACCTCCCTCCACTTGACAATAACACTAAAATTTATCAGTAACAAATTAATTAATTCTTTATACATTAGGCAAAAACTAGTATTTAAAGCATTAAAAACAGCTTTATAATGTAAAATATTCTACTCTCTCCCATCTTACCTCATTTCTAGGTCTAGAATTGTAATCAAATCAGCTCTGCCAATCTACTTCCATATGGTTTCACTTATCATCCCATTTCCCATCAAAAACACCACTTCTGAGATATGCCATTTCCCCTTATTAAAATATAAGTTCCTTGATGACAGGGACTGTCTTTCCTTTTGTATTTGTTTCTCTGTTTAGCAAAGACTTTTTCTTTTATTTCATTTAATAATAATGTTGTTATTGTTTTTTTAACCAAATGTAGTATAACATATAACTCAACAAGCACAGTGTTTCAGAAGAGTCACTTTTGAAGACTATACACTACTTTCAACAAAACTACTTTTCTAAAAAAAAAAAAAAGATCAATATCTTTTGTCATTATCTTTACTTCCAGGAAAGTATTTTTCCTTTTCTCCACAGATATGCAGCCCTTTTAACCAAAAATAAAGAAAAGAAAAGAGAAAAGGAAAAGGAAGGAAAAATTCATCAAAATTAACACATCCAAAAAACCCCAACCGTAAGACATTCTATGAATCTGATTTATATATAATATTACTCATAAATAGTCCTTCACCTCTCCATGCAATGTAGAGAGGGAGGTATGTTTTTTCCTTCAAGTCCAGACTTATGATTACACAATGTTCAGTTTCAATTTTTTCGTTCCTTCCATTCACTTTGATTTAGTCATTTCAGTGCTGCTAATATTGCTAAACAAACACATTTTTGCTGCTACTGTTTTAGAATTGTCTTCAAAGCTACTTTGAGTGACACAAGAAAATCTGTCTCACTACTTTGCAGTTACATCTTGGAGTTGTTGGGGGTTTTTTGGCCCAGAATGACATTGCCCAGATTGTTCATCCATCTTATTCAACCAACTGGACTTTAAAGGGGTTTCAGAAAGTATATGTTCTTGCAAAGGACAATTGCCATCACCATGAATATTCAAACAAATATAATGAACCCTTTAAAGGGAGTTTATGTACAATTAAGGTGGTACCTCCAAAGGGGACAACATTCATTGAGTATAACATAAATTCTGGTGATGGTGTTGAGAAATCAGTTTTATTACTTATAAAAATAGTAACTTGAGCATACATATATATATATACATACATATGTATGTATGTATATATATATATATAGAGAGAGAGAGACAGACAGACAGACAGACAGTTTGAGAGACAGAGAGACAGAGATGGAGAGAGACAGAGACAGAGAGAGAGAGAGAATGTTAATTTAGTTTATATAGCTCTTTCCTCACAATAATTTCATGAGATAGTGAAATAGAGCACTGGGCTTGGAATCAAACTCCTCTTACTGAGTTCAAATCTGGCTTCAGACACTTACTACTTGTGTGACCCTGGGCAAGTCGCTTAACACTGTTTACTTCATTTCCTTATCTATAAAATGAGCTGGAGAATAAAATGGCAAACCACTCCACTATCTTTGCCAAAGTAAAAAACCAAACCAAACCCAAATGGCGGTCACAATGAGACAGATGTGACTAAAATGGCTAAACAACAATTTTACTGATGGAAAATTGAGATTCAGGTATTAAGAGATTTGCCCAAGATTACAAAGCTATTAAGTGTTGAAGATGAAACTTACATCTTGATTTTCTGACAACAGTTTATAATGTCTCAGAGCTGAATTTTTCTGTCAATTATCATTGGTCCCCAAGCATCTGTCTCTGTACATTGATGAGGGCTAGATATAACCAATCTCATACTAATTTCTTCAGTTGTGTGTGCCACCTAATACCAGAGGGTGAATGGGGGAAACAATGATTTCTCTGTGGCTCTCAGAGGCTAGTTACATTTATCTTAATTCCACTCCTTTTTCTGAGTATCATTGTTTATCTAATTGGTATAGAGGTGTTGTGTGTGTGGATTTGTCCAATTCATCCCTGAGTTCATCCCTCATTTCCTGGTGGAAAAAATTCTGTCCTTTTCCCTCAATGTTTATTTTGATACTTTAGGTGAAAAAAGAAATAAGAACACTCTTTCTTCCACTTCCTTTGGGATTCTTTCTTGCTGTTATTAAAATGGCAGCTAGAGACTTGGCCTGAAAGTCAAGAAGACCTAGGATCAAGTCCTACATCTGACATACTGGTTGTGTTAGTCTCAGAGCTCTGAGCATCTTGCTAAGATTCTATGTCACTAAGAAGGTGCTGACTTACATTAGTTGATGGGGTTTCCCACTGAGTAATACTTTTAGAGGCATTTAATTTTCTGAGGCTCAGATCAGCTCCTTTTTTCAATTTTTATTCTATGACCATATCTATAAGGTAGACAGCACAGTCAGATTCAACATTCAGTGAACTGATGCATGGTCAAACTATTCACTTTGACCAAGTTAAGGATTAATTTGGATCATTTCTCAGTTGTTCTGGCTACAGGACATTTTTATAGATTGACTGATGGATGGTCATAGCAAGCCAGTCACTTGTTATGCTGTGTTGCACTCTTGTTATTTGAGCTGTGTAGGCATAGCCTGTGTCATCTGTAATGAACCAGAGGCTGGGAAATGAGAGCTTAACTTCCATCAAGAAATATTGCTAGCAGTGTTGAGATACCTTGCCCTGTTGGCATATTAAGAAGCTTCATGTACCAGGCAAGGTCACTCCAACAGATCACAAAGATTAAGGAAGAGGTGGGATATGAATCACCTCCTGCCTTTGTAAATTCTTCAATCACCCTCTGGCTCATCATGTTTCTTCTAGACTTTTAAATTTTACAGACTATGCTTTAATTTTATTTCTCCCTTCCTCCTTGCCCACCTTTCTTATTTTGGGCCATATGGATATGCCCTTTCTCTGAGTCTTCTGTAAGAAAGTTTCAGCTTCTGTGAGAACTGTCTTTATCATTTTCATTTAAAATAAGCTAGCCTCTAACTTTTGCTCATACAGTTGGAACTGAGGTTGAAAAGAGTGATTCTTACAATCTGAATATTGAATCACTGGATAGAAATAATGAAAAGAAAAGCATGACCACAAAGCTCTGCTAATGTTCTGCACTAGTTCCTTGATTCATAGCTAGGGAAAAGTATCTGTACCCTGTGTAAGCATACATGAAGAATCTAGGGTTTTATCAGGGAATGGAGCTCCAGATTTGGGAACTTCTTCCTTGGCTTCAATGTGCATTGGTGATTGCTAGGATGTTGCTTGTGACACATAGGTGTTAAGTGACTCACCGAGGTTCCTAAAGATAGTACGTTTTAGAGGCAAAAATTAAAGCCCAGCCCTTTTCTGTCCTCAAGGCCACCATTCTATTCTATGTATATTGTTTCCTGGGCAAGGTTCAAAAATTCCATCCCTACCTATCAGGCTTTTGCAAATTATAATTCCTATGTGTTATTGGTCACTGAAGACTTTGAATAGCCTCTGCAATGTTTAGGAGGCTAGTCATAAAACAAATACCAATATATCACAGAAATTGCAATTTTCTGCTGCTGTGAATCTTAAAATGTGCAGCACATTTATGAAAAGTATATTGAAGTGTCCCTGGTAGCATCCCAGGTGGCTACTACCTTCCCTGCATAATTCTACCTTTGCCTTGAGTGAACTGTTTCAACAATACAATGAACTTAAGTATATATTAAGACATAGAATACTGTTAAAAGGTGTTACAAAAACAATTCTTTATGACTGTGTTGCCACAGAGTTACCCTATACCATCTTTATTTATTCACTAGTAACTGCCAAATACTTCCTTCAGGTTCCAAGCTGCCCTCACTCCATCTTGCTTACTGGGGTTTCCAAAGTCTACTTCCCCTTGGGAGAGAAAACCACTTAAGATGTGTGTGTGTCTGTTTTCCTCCGGCCCCCCCTTCATTAATAACACAGTAAAATGTGAGGTGCCTTCAATCCTAGATTTGAGGTGGAAAAAAACTTGAAGAGCAGATTTTAAACCCTACATTTTTCCGATGAGGAATAATTGAGGCCCAAAGAAATCAAGTCACATGGAGTGACAGAGGTAAAATGTGAACCCAGGTGCTTTGACTCCATGTTTACTTGAAGACATTTTAGTGTGAAGTATTATAGGGGCATAAAAATAGAAGTAAGACAATCCCTGGCCACAAGGATCTTGCATTTTATTAGGGAGAAAACAACACATAAAGGGAAGCTGGAAATGGGGAGGGGGAAGGAAAGTTGTAATGAGCATGGGGGAGAAAGAGAGTGAAGTGAGGGGAAGAACAGAAAATAGATAAATGATGGCCTGGGTACCTAATGAAATGGTTGGAAATTGAGGCCAGGAATTTTGATGGAAATCTGGCTCTGGTCACATTAAAATGGAAACTCATGGAACATGGTGATTCCAGGGGCAGAGTTCAAGGTTTAAGTGAGGGGAAGAAGAGGGTGATGGCCAGAATGGAAATTATAGTCAGGAACTTGATAAAGGTTCTTACAGTTAGTTATTCCTGATCCTCTACTAAATACAAAACATCTGCTACTCTCTCTAACAATCCAATGATCATTATAGTCTTCTCAGTATAGGAGATGATATTCAGCTCTCTTTCAGGGCCTTGCAATTAACTGGCCAAAGATGCCCTTTGCTTGAAATCTTTACGATGGAGTACCAGAGTCTGGTCCTAAGCAGGTCTTTCCCTCTATCTTCCTTTACCAAGATTATCTTGGATCACTTCAAGCTAAACTCACTTCTTAAGGATAGGAAAAAGTCTTTCCTGCCATGCAGATGCTCATCAGTAAAGTACCATTTTGCTTCTGGGTATCAAACTATACCCTAGATTTAGTATCTTTTTATACATTTCAAGATACCTTGGAAGTCAACAATCTCTGTCTCAGTTCTAAGTTGGTCAGCTCTGTTTTTATTCTTTTTTTTATGTTGAGGCAATTGGGGTTAAGTGACTTGCCCAGGGTCACACAGCTAGTACAAGTCAATTGTCTGAGGTCAGATTTGAACTCAGGTCCTCCTGACTCCAGGGCAGGTGCTCTATCTACTGTACCACCTAGCTGCCACAGTTCTGCTTTTATTCTAACGTGTGTCAAGTATCAAAAACAGTTGGTACAGACTAGATATTTCAGCCTATTTGGCCTTTGATAAAAATGTTAACTCTTCCATCTCACACTAGGCAGACCTAGAGCCTTATTCCATAGGTGATCAGGTTCATCCTTCATCCATCCTTTCTCTATCTTTATTCCACAACAATTCCCACCATATTCTTTTTCTTCCCTTTTCCTCTACCTGCAATCTCAAATTGACTTCTTCCTAACCCTCTACTATTTCCTTTGCTAGAATTGAGCTAAACTGAAATATATACCTGAAGAAACATGGAAATTGAACATCTTTCCTCACATCTCACCTAGTAAACCAATCCCTTCCTTACCTCAGGATCTTGAGTTTATTATATCCAACTGAGTCCTTCCCCTAGGGAATAGTTTTCTTCTAGCCCTCTCATTTTATAGATAAGGAAACTGAGGGAGGCCCTAGTAAAAATGCCTTGCCCAGAGTCACACAGTGTAGGAGGAATAATGTAACAGCGAAGATTTCAAACTCAGATCCCTTAAAACTAACTGCAATATTCTATATACCACATTATCAACCTTCCACCCAGGAAATTTGTGTTCCCTGGGAGGAAGCTTAAAAAAAATGAATAGGAAGAATAATGCAAACTACATGATTTAAAAATGAAAATAATAAAAATGGCATTCACATGAAGGATTATTACCATAGTCTCATTGCCTCCATTACTTGAAGAGAGAAATCCAAAATAGTGATACTGGAATGCCTCATCTAATAACTGTCTCCCTATCCATCTCCCTACCCCCAAGATATATCTTTTTAGGTCTATTTTATTTCAGATGCTATTATAATTAATTAATTTTCCCTTCCTGAATATACAGTAATGGACCATTGGAAGTAGCCCAAGATGATGCTGTGTGGCATAGAGATGTCCTCCTGGGTCTAACAATTTGTCATGGATCATCCACAGAAGTAACAGGGAGGAATTGGTTGCAGCTTGACAGTGTTATTTTGGCTAAGAAGAACTGAAATTTGACAAAATTACCTACACATTAGTGCATATCTATGAGTTAGATGAGTTTTAACTTTCTTTTCATATCTGATAGTCTCTCATAGAATATATATATATGCATATGTGCATTATATTTCAATAGAGATATTTCCTGAATTATTAAAAAAAAAAACCCTTACCCACAACCTACTTTAATTTCAGATTTGTAATATAACAAGAGATTGGGATGTGGTCACATTCTAGCATTTTAGTGTAACTTTAGTTACATGGGCAAAGTAGTAGAGAAAAATAGACACAATTCAGTAAAGAAAAATTCAGCAAAGAGAAAATCCAGTGTATCATTCCATAAGGATATCTGACTTTTGAACTTTGGTTTATTAAAAAATAATTATTTTATAGACTTGGCTTTGGGATAGTTTTATTTTATAGTCAGTAAAGTAGAATTAATAATATTTTGTAGAGGAAGGCATTCAAGTGTATAAGATGCTCTTGAAAGTTATCTTGAGCATGAGTGGTACCACACAGATGTTTAAATAAGTGGTTCCTATGATATTTCATTGCAAGTGATATTTCATTTTCTTTCCCCTGATGGGGCAGGGAGCAGCTGTATTTCATTTGAGAAATATAAGTGAAATCAATTTCCTAGTTAGCTTTCCCGCCTTAGTAAGTTTTACATCTAATATATTTTCTGAGGGTGGAAAAGAGGAAATTGAAATGAGGCAGGCAAAAAAGGAAGGAAGGAAGGAAAAAAGGGAGAGAAGGAGAGGAGAAGCATATTAAGTGTTTACCATCTACCAGGCACTATATTTATCACTCTACAAATATTATCTCATTTGAACCTCACAGCTACCCTGGGAGGTAGGTGATATTCTTATTCTCAACATTTGAGGAAACTGAGGCAGACAGAGGTTAAGTGATTTACCCAAGGTCTCAGGTCTAGTAAGTGTAAGAGGTTAGATTTAAGTGCAGGTCTTCCTAACTTCAAGCCCAGCTCCTCTATCTATTGTGACACCTAGCCTCTTCATCTTAACCTAGGATTTATTTGTGTAAAGATGTTTTACTTAAAGTGATTAGTTCCTTCTTCAGATAACAGGAAGTGATAATTTCTCCTCTTCTATTATTTTATTTATTTTGTCTGTGTGGACCTGTTTGTGATGTAGTACAATGTAATGCAAATTGAAGTAGTTTGGTTCCCTATTACAGTTAGAAATTCAAAGATATTTTTCCCCATATTCTCCATTTTCCATGTTATAGTGTCATGTTAACTCTAATTTTTTTCATTTAGAAAATTCAGGGACAGGCATTTATTAAGTGCCTATTGTGTGTAAAGTATTATGCTAAGTGCTGTTTAAATATTTCTTTATAAATTATATATGCATGATGGGAACTCATAGAAGATTTAATTCAATCCACGATTGTAGAGATTAGGAAACTGAAGCTTGAAAATCTGATGTGTTCAACTTTGCACAACTAAAAAGTGTCACAGGGAGGATTCAAACTATTAAATCAAAATTTGGCTCTTTCACCACTTTGATCCCTATTTTCATTAAGTTTTTCTTCCATTGTAGAGAGAGTAAAAGAGCACACAGATAAATATAATAAAAGCTAGAGTGTGATGAGAGGGGGAAAAAGAACCAGATAAAATGAAACCAGAAAAATGTGAAAAGGTTGCATGCCTTGAAGTCTGGAAATAGCTACTTTGGCTAGGAATCAAACTCAGGCTTTGGTATTAGGGCATTTTTTTTCTCTTTAATTGAGTATAAATCTGTTCCTCTGCCAATATCAACCAATTCCTGCTAATTCTACCTTCTATAGCCAAGCAGAATACATTTAATTCCACTTCCAAATAATAGCCTTTCAAATATTTTTATACAATTTTCAATACAACCTCCCTCCCCCCTTATCCTTAGGTTTTCTCCTCTCCACTCCTAATTGGTTTAGCCAATCCTCTTATCCCATGATCTTGAAGACCATTACCATCTTAGTTATCAACAGACTTCCTAAAAAGAAAAAAAAACAGTCTAGAACTGAAGTTAATACTTTTGGCACAACTGTGCTAGAGCAGGGTATAGGACTTTTATTTCTTATATCAGTATGGGTCTTAATGTAATCTATATCTGTGAATTTTGACTATCATATCACAATATTAACTCATTAAACAAGTAGTCCATTAGGTAGCTAGATGGTGCAGTTGACAGAGCTGTGAAATTGTAATCAGAAGATGTGTTCAAATCTAGCTTCAAATACTTACTAGTGATGTGACCCTGGACAAGTTACTTAATTTGTCTGCCTCATCTGTAAAAGTAGGATGATAATAATAACCACTACCTCGTTGTATTGAAAATGAATGAGTTAATACTTGTAGAACTCTTTGTAAAACTTATAAATTCTAGGAATAGGAGTAGTAATGATAATAATAATTATTATTATTTTTCCATTAAAACACCTCAACCTGGGGCAGCTAGGTTGCACAGTAGATAAAGTACCGGCCCTGGATTCAGGAGTTCCTGAATTCAAATTTAACCTCAGATACTTGACACTTACTAGCTGTGTGACCCTGGGCAAGTCACTTAACCCTCCTTGGCCTGCAAAAAAACCTCCTAGACCTTTTTCAGATTACCCTCTGCCTACCCACACCTCCCTGTCAACTTTTCATTTGGAAGAAAAGGAAAACTCTATGGTGGTGTGTAATTTAAGATTCTAAATGTGGATTCTAATCTGTTCCCCCAGTTTTGGGGGAAACTGACTAAAATCACTGATAAAACGAGTTTAGGTTTTTAAGGGTTTATTGGAAAATAGAAAGAAAAAGATTGAGAACAGAATTCCAACAGCCTGGCATTCCTATCTTTCCTCAAATTTCCTGTGAAGTCCTCTGCCGCCACCACCACCAAGTCAGGAACCCAAAAGCCCAAGAGCTCTCCGTGCAGGCTCCCTCTCCTCCTTCCTGTCTCCTCCCAGAAAATAGGAGGCTCCTCAAGTTGATTGGCTGGTAGCCTTGATAGACAGCACCCATGAGCAAACATCATTTCCTGACGCCAAGGAAAAGCCACAATGCCTCTGAGGCATTTTCCTCATGGTGGAGCTTTCCCACAGCAAGTCTCCAGTAGGTGACATCATTCCAATCATTACAGTGGTTATGTTAGTTTTCCCGGTTCAGTGTCATATGTAAATCTATCTGATATTTAGCTTATTGATCATTTTGGATCCAAACTTTGTTATCTACTGAATCAGCTCTTCCTTAGAGCTTTGTGTCATCTTCAAATATGATAATCATAATATCTGTACCTCCATTGTAAGATGGCAATAGAACAGTCAAATAGATTTAGAGGTGGTAGATTGGCTTGCCCAAAAAGTAGTCACTCATGACTTAGTTGCACCTTGAAAATAGTTTTCTGTGGGATTGCCTAAGACATTGACAATTAGTTCGGGGTTGTTTGACTTTTTTTTTCATACGGGTAGTCAGTAAGCATTTATTAAGTGTCTCTTTATGTACCAAGCATGAAAAGGCAAAAGATAATCCCTTCTCTCAAGGAATTTGCATGCCAATGGGAGAGACACCATGAAAATAACTACAGGTAAATAAGATCTATGTAGGATTAATCAGAGATAATCAACACGGGGAAGGATATATAAGAATGCATCTGGTCATTTGCCTTAAAATTCTTTTATTCTTCTCCTGGGCTACACCATGTATTCAATCAGAATGCAAAGAGTCTGGTCTTCGAACCCATCATTTTCTATGTGTTCCTACTACAGTGTTGTTCTTGATCCCTTTGGACTATTGAGAATAGCATGCCAGACAGCTTTGATCAAAATGTTTGGCAGTAGATTTTTTTTTTGACAGGGTCATTAAATTCTTTAAAGAAAAGGTAAAATCTGAAAAATGGCTTCTTTCTTATTTTCATACTCCATTGTTATGTATTGTCAAAATGACCTGGCATTGGTTTCCTCTGAAATGGTGATGTGAAATACTTATATTTACATAAATGTTGATGTATTATAAAGTTGTGATATTAATAGCTGACATTCATGTGACATTTGAAAATATCTCAAGTACGTAGTATACATTATTACCCTGTTTGATCATCATAACAATCCCATCAGAGAGGTGCTATAGTTTACTTTTCATAAAATTATGAGCTGATCATAACTTTTTCATTCAAAAAAGTAAATCATATGAAAAAGTAAGATTCAGAAATCATCAAGTTCTAATTGCTCTAAAAGTATTGAACCAGGGACAAGGTGGCATTATATTATAACTAGGTGGCACAGTGGATAAAGTACAAATAGTGGAATCAGGAAGACTTATCTTCTGGAATGCAAATCTGGCCTTAGACACTTACTGGCTATGTGATCCTGATAAGTTTTTTTTTTTAAACACTGTTTGCCTCAGTTTCCTCACATGTAAAATGAGCTGGAGAAGAAAATAGCAAACTACTCTATTATCTTTACCAAGAAAATCCCAAATTTGGTCAGGTAAAGTTAAACATGACTGAAAATGACAAAACAAAAATTATAAACTCACTAAGGGTAGAAATGTGTTTTATTGTATGTGCACTTGCCTTCAGTACCTGCATAATTTAGTACATATAAGAACTTAAGTATGTTAAACTGCTTTAAATTGCTAATATTAATCCCTGTATTTGAGAAGACATTATTTTTATAGATTAATGACATTTTATTTAACTTTTTAACTAAAGTTCATCTATCTTCTCGCCCTGCAACTTCCCTTAGTGCCCTCACCCTGAAATAGCTCTTCACCATCTTGGCCTATCCTTCTTCCATTGGTGAGTTCATTCCAGGGCCTTATTTTTGGGGAACTATCTTTCATTTTTTTCCTTACTTTCCAGACTTTGACTCCCAAAGCATGTACCTTTCCCCAACCTCACCCCCTTTTCAGTTCACTTTTATAGGTTATCATCTTCCATTATAACATTCACCATCTTTTTCCTTGTTTATATCCCCACTGCTCAGCATTGTACTTGGCACATATTAGTCACTTAATAAATGTTTATTGATAGATTAATTGATTTTTTCTTAATCTCCAGTACTTGGCACAGTGCTTAGCACATAGTAAGTACTCAGTAAATGTTTGTTCCTTTTATTTTTAAAGAATAACTTTTTTTAAAGATGTAAAATGACTAATCCATACTAATTAGGCAGGGCAAAACTCCATGGGTATTTGACTAGATGATGGAAATCACATGAGCTAACTGTGACAATTAGTTTTCTTCACCTGTGAGACAAGGGAATGTTTTAGAACATCTCAATGACATTATTTAGAGAAACATTATATAGCTACTGGACCATTGGAAAGCAGAAAGATTTCATTAGATACACTTGGCAAACTTGATGTATGAGTCACATCATTCATTTTTTGAAAGCCCAGAGATATTATGAATTTGTGGTTTTTCTTTGATTTTCTTCTCTATTGGCCTAAATCTGCTTTAAAAAATTATGATTACTTCACTGATATATTTTTTATTGAGTTTACTAACTGTAAGATTTTTAGAAATTAGATTTTCCCCCATGCTTTTTTCATTGATAAGAAAAGGGGATTTCCTTTAACTTGCTAGAATAGATTATGAGAAGACATAAATACCCTTGTACTTTGAAGAAAGGTTTCAAGAAACATAAGTTGCTTATTTATGAATGCTGACCATTCCTCTTCCTTCATCCCCAACACCAAAAAAATAAAACATGGAGTATTATGATCTTTTATCATACTAAAAGTCATTCTGTGGATATAAAATATCCTAAGTCAAGCTAAGGAATTTGAAGATTACAGTTCTCAGAATTGGCATCTTCTGTTCCAAGCTAAACCACATCACCCAAAATAACATTAACCTATCTATGCTTTATATCACCATCTAGAATTTTAATATTATAGCATCTTTACCTTCTCACAATAATCCTCTAGAAAATACTTAACTACCATATTTTCCTCCCTTTATCCAATCTTCTTTCACTTTTCAGTCTTTAAAAACTTTAGGTACTTTGTGTAATAAATTTAATAGCATCGAGGTAAAAAGAATAATTTTATATTGTAGTTAATAGAATCCTATGGTGATAGTATTATTAAAATAAGACTTCCTGTCTAGAAGTATATAAGGCTATGGCCAGTATTTTCTTTATTTTGAGGTCAACAAGTACCATTTATTAAATATACTATTTTTTGATCACATTTCAAGAAAGAAGGGATGTAGGGGGAGAGACAAAAGATTTTGGTGAGATCCTTGACTTTCTAAAACTTATGGGACACTATTCAGATAGTATCCAAATAGATTATAGACATTTGGAAGATATACTAATTCACCATAACTATGTTGAAAGACATAAAAAATAAAATTCTCCATAGCAGTTGAAGAACATAGTCATTGCTAAAACTGGAGGTCAGATCAAGGCTTCATAGAGAAGGTTGATATTTGAGTGGGACTTTACAATACAGAAAGTAACTCACCAGGTGAAGAGGAAGAAGCAGTGTTTTAGACAAAGAGGTGTAAGGGGCTAAAATTCTAGCTATACTGTCTAAAATATCTAATGAGTGGTCACCAATAAATTATAAGCTTTAGCAAGAGTTAGACTTTTATGCATTTATTAAGGAGAATAAGAATTTGGTGAAAAGAAAGAGAAAGGCCTAGATTCATCTATCTATTAAAGGGAGAGCGCATTTCTAGCTCCCTTCTCCACCTGAGTCCTAAGGAAAGAGAGCGAGAGAGCCAGCCTCACCCACTCTTCCTCCCACAAGCAAGCGTCACTTCCTGATGCCAAAGAAAAGCTGCATGGCCTTGCCCTCAGAGGCCTTCTCCTCATGGTCGAGCTTTCCTACAGTAAGTCTCCAGTAGGTAGCGTCATTCCAATCATTACGGGGGTTAATTTGGTGTCAAGTTGTCCTACTGAATTTTGATTTGATCACAAAACTTGACTTTTGTATGCTTTTCGACCATTACTAAATATTTGAAAATATGATAGCTTTTTTGATCTCAACAATAATTTTATCATGGGTTCTAGTAAGTGCAATGATTCTTTTCTTTACAGACAGGGAAACTAAGACTTGGAGTGATTTGTCTAAGGTTGCAAAGCTCCTGAAAAGCAGGGTTACAGTGAGACCCCTAGTTTTCAAATTTCCTTTTCTTCTTCTTTTTTTTTGCAGGGCAATGAGGGTTAAGTGACTTGCCCAGGGTCACACAGCTAGTAAGTGTCATGTGTCTGAGACTGGATTTGAACTCACATCCTCCTGAATTCAGTGCCAGTGCTTATCCACTGTGCCACCTACCTGTCCCAAATTTCCTTTTCAAGTTTCTTTCTACCACCCTCTTTTTTGTTCCCTTTACTTGCTTTAATAACAAATTACTTGGAATATCCATAATAGTGAGATATTAAATGGTATTTTTATTCATTTTTCGAAGAACAAATTTGCTTATCTCAATATGTTCACTAACAAAAAGAGTGATTTGTAGACAGATTGGCATCTGTATGGGTAAGGGGCGTTCCCTCATTCTTCGTTTGATTTATTAATTATGGGTTTGTTTTAAAATTGATTGATTGTGTGTGTATTTTACTAGACTTGTGAGTTAATTAGTATAAGGGGCTCCAAGTAAGGAACTCCCTCTACCAATGCAGATCTCCACCTCCTCTTCACCTTAGGGAGTCTTAGAGAGGTCTAGGGAGACTGAGAAGCTATATGACTTGCCTATGGTTACACAACCATTGTATGTCATAGGCAGAAGATGAATCAAGATTTTCTGGTCTCTAAAGTCAAGTCTTTATCCATTATATAAATCTGTTTCTATTGATGTACAGATGTATTATCTGAATAATTAATTTTTTTCCAAAAAGGAAAAGCTTCCAATTAGGCATGTATTTTGCTTTGACACCGAGGAATTGTCATTATATCTTTAAAAAAATCAATAAACTATATATACTCTTCATCCCACCAATAACATTATTAGACATTTACCCCAAAGAGAAAAGGGGATGTGTGTATAGATACATATGTGTGTATATACATATATACATACAAATATGTATTTATATATGCACATATGATTTTGTGTAGTTTCTATATGTTATGTGTATGCATGTATACATGCATACATATATAATATACATACTCACAAAATACTTATGGAGAGAAGATTTTTATAGATGAAGCCCCTTTACTCACTTCTAAAATCTCCTTTTACTCTCCTCTTGGTGCTTTTTAAGAGTTATCTTAATGTTTCCTGTGTAATTTTCTCCCCTTCTATGAGAGATTGAAATCTGTGAATTCTATGCCTCATTTCTCATAAGCTGTAAGGAATGACTGACTCTTTCACAAAGAATGCAGTCAAATGAATGCTCACCATTGGGATCACTGAATCCTATTGTCTTGGTTTGCACCATGCTGAGACAAGTGCTCAACAATTTAAAATAAGTTAATTGATACAAACTGATCTCATATGTTATTTTTCTCACCCTGTCAAACTGATCTGGTACCAGAGCTTGGAGTGCTGTTGAAATATGTTTTCCTTTGTCATCCTTAGAGCCAAAATCTATACGGCAATCAAAGTTTTACACAGCCCTTTGCATATATATATGCCCTCATTTGATCCTCCCAAAGAGCCTTAGAATAATGATAGGTATTATTAATATCCCCATTTTACAGATGAGAAAAGTGACCTTGAGAGAGCTTAAGTGTCTTGCATAGGATCACAGAACTAGTAGATTCTTGGGTAGAATTGAAATTCTAGTCTTCTTAGCTCTGAGTTCCAATATCTTTATGATTTACTAAACCATTCACTTTTAATCCAGATGTAGTTATCATAGATTGTCATGGCAAAATAATTTACCCCTTAGTGTCTAACCTCCCAGTTATGAACACCTTTCTATAGTTTTCTGAGCTGAGCTTTAGAGAGAAGGCAGTCTGTTGGAAAGACTGTTCTAATACAAGATCTGGGTGTTTCTACTAAGCTGGAAAGGCTTAATAGACACATCCAGATCTTGTATTTTATCTGTTGTAGCTTTGGAGAATCCAAGATCTCTTCCATGAGACACCAGAGTTAGACTGCCAATACAACATACACCTGTGTTGGCATTTTTAGACTCATGTCAACATTGCTCTGGAAAAGAAAGCCTCACCACTTGGCAGGCTAATAACCAAAGAATGTTTAGGTGCCTTAAAACACAGAAATACTCGTCTTTCTTAATGGCAGAATTAAATTCAACCCACGTTATTTGGGTATAACTCTGGAAGGAAAACGATTTTTTTCTAAAGCCCAATTTTATTTTTTTTTAGTGTAAAATATTGCCCATACCATTCATTTTTAGAGGGAAATGAGGATTTAGGAAAAAATACAAATAACTCTAATAAAGGTGTCTGAAAGAAAATGAAAAAGTAAATATTATTTTAATATCACCACTGACTTCTAGGTTTTATGTTTCCTATAAAGTTTCTAAAACCCATATATACATGTGGTATGTTAGGGCAGGTTATCCTATTTAAATGAACTTCCTTATTGCTGTTGTATAGAAAGAATTGTTTCTTTGACTTTGGTTTATTCCTCCCTTTTCCTTATGTTCAGAGAAAATGGAAAACTAGTAATACATTAAAGTCCTTTTGAAATATATACCTTCTGATACAACATTTTTTCTCACAAATATGTTATATGTATTCTCAAAAATATGACATTTGACAAAATGTGAAGTTTCCATAATATGTTTTATTGATTTACCCAGAACTGATCATTTAATTGCTCACATTATATAGGAAAGACTTTTTAAAGGTGCATTTTCATTACTCTTCTCAAAGGCTCACAGATTTAAAACAAGGATCCTTAAAGATTAGGAAATTAAGAACCTTTATAGGTTATTATAATTCACTTATGTGAATTTTCCAAGACCATACAGTAAGTTGCAAAATGAAAGATTTGAACGCAGGTTCTCTGACTCCTCCTCCTGTGACAATTTTGCTTTCTGTTTCTGGCACATATAAATGCACCTTGAGAAAGCAGGTTATTTGCATAGTCTTACCAGTTACTTTTTTGTTATGTAGATTTGCCCCCTCTGCCCAAAACTTAAAACCAACCCCAGTAAAGTAACTATTTCACTTTTTGAGTTTTTTGGCTTGATGCTTTTCTCTAGCACCTCCTGGATAGGCAAATTATCATAATTTTGTATTAACAATGATGTGATAATGATAACAGATGGCATCTGAACACAAGACATCATTATCTCTGAACATCTCAGCTCCTACTTGCAATGCTATCATAAAGGTAAACAGGAGTGTATGTGTTTTCTTTTGAAAGCCTTCTATCACAATTCTGTACCCACTGTGTTTAATATATCAAGCAACCTATAATAATGCTTGATTTACAAAACAGTGAGCTTATTAAGTACCGGCCTACCAAATTACAGTGTGTAATGCACTGTTCTACATTTTTCAAACCACAGGTAACATATTGGATGAATCTTTCAGAATCCTATATAATCATCATCATCATCAGTAGCATTTATAAAAGTGCTTTGTAGGGCAGCTAGATGGCGCAGTGGATAGAGCACCAGCCTTGGATTCAGGAGTACCTGAGTTCAAATCCAGCCTCAGACACTTAACACTTACTAGCTGTGTGACCCTGGGCAAGTCACTTAACCCCAATTGCCCCGCAAAAACCAAAACAAAACAAAAAAACAAAAAGTGCTTTGTGGTTTGCAAAGTGCTTTACATATGTTAATACGTTTCACCCTCATAATGGCCATGTGAGGTAGCTTTTGTTATTATCCCCATTTTACAGATAAGGAAACTGAGGCACAGAGAGGTAAAATGATATGCCCAAGGTCACACAATTTCCTAGCTCCTTATTTTATAGATGAAGAAATTAAAGATCTGAAAGGTTAGATGGAGTACATATTATGATAGCATTTGCAAAGTCATTAACTAGAGTTGTTTGTGATACTTGCATTGAGGCTAAGAAGGTGTCACATTTTGGACTCATTATTGTAACCAAAGCATCACAGTTGGGAAGCTTATTGAATTACATGAACTGATTCAAAGTGAAGTGAGCAGAACCAGAAGAACATTGTATACCGTAACAGAGCATTATATGATGATGAATTGTGAATGACACCTACTTTTTAACAATATAATGATCCAAGACAATTCTAAAGGACTTATGATGAAAAATTCTATCCATCTCCAAAGAAAGAACTGATGGAATCTGAATGCAAATCAAAGCATACTGTTTTTCACATTTTTTTCTTAATCATTTTTTAAAATTTGTATTTTCTTTCAAAGCATGGCGAATGTGGAAATATGTTTTGTATGATTGCAAATGTATAACCAGTTTCAAATTATTTACCATCTCAGTGAGGGAGAAAGGCAGGGAAGGAAGGAGAGATTTTGGAACTCAAAATTTAAAATTTTATTTTTTTCTAATTAAATGTCAAGATAGTTTTCAGCATTCATTTCTGTAAGATTTTGAGTTCAAATTTTTCTCCCTCCCTCCCTTCCTCCCTTCTCCTCTCCCCAAGACTGCAAGCAACCTAATAAAAGTTATACAGTACAATCATGTTAAACATATTTCCACTTTAGTTATGTTGTGAAAGAAGAATCAGAACAAAAGGGAAAAACCACAAGAAAGATGAAAAAGGGCGCAACTAGGTGGGGCAGTGGATAAAGCACCGGCCCTGGATTCAGGGGACCTGAGTTCAAATTTGGCCTCAGACACTTGACACTTACTAGCTGTCTGACCTTGGGCAAGTCACTTAACCCTCATTGCCCCAAAAAAACAAACAAACAAAAAGAAGAAAAAAACAACACAAGAAGTGAAAATACTATGCTTCAATCTGCATTCATGTGGGAGCATTTTCCAACATGAGTCTTTTGGAATTGTCTTGCATCACAGTTAAGTGCTACTTATCACAGTTGCTCATCATATAATGTTGCTTTTCCTGTATACAATGTTCTGCTGGTTCTGCTCACTTCACTCAGCATCAGTTCATGTAAGTCTTTCCAGGTTTTTCTGAAATCTGCATGCTCATCATTTCTTGTATCTCAGTAGTATTCCATTACATTCATATACCACAACTTATTCAACCATTCCCCAATTGATGGGTGTCCCCTTGATTTCCAATTCTTTGCCACCACAAAAAGAGCAGCTGTAAATATTTTTGTACACTTAGGTCTTTTCCCCTTTTTTATGTTCTCTTTGGGATATAGACCTAGTAGTGGTATTGCTGGGTCAAAGGGTGTACAAAGTTTTATAGCCCTTTCAGGATATGGAAATCAAAATTTTTAAAAAAAGAATGTTAAAATTGTTTTTACATGTAATTGGGGAAAATAATAAAATACTACTTTTTTAAAAAGAAAGCTTACACTAAAATCCCTTCATTTTTTTTTTTTAGTGAGGCAATTGGGGTTAAGTGACTTGCCCAGGGTCACACAGCTAGTAAGTGTTAAGTGCCTGAGGCCGGATCTGAACCCAGGTACTCCTGACTCCAGGGCCAGTGCTCTACCCACTGAGCCACCTAGCTACCCCAAAATCCCTTCATTTTTATAGATAAAGAAACTGAGGCACAAGAAAAGTCAAGTAATATTATTTTAATCTTTTGAGCTAAGTAATCCTAGAAACATATGGATTAAAGATACCTTTTACTATTTGGCCAGGGAAAAAAAAAGATCTTTCAATTGATAAAGCCTCCCAGACAGGGAAATTCTACCTAATGAAGAAAAGCTAAAGGGAATATCTGTGAGTGGCCACTTATTGTCTTGTGGAATCTAAAATGAGTCCTTTATTATCAACATGTTGGTTTTTTTTCTTAAGAGAGTTATAGGAGAATATGGACAAGATTTATCTCAGTGTGTGAAATAAATTGAGTCAACAATATCAATTAAAGGGGTATTTTAACTTCACTTATGGAAAGAAAATAAGAATAAATAAGAAAGCATGTATTAGACACTTAAAATGTGCAAAGCATTCTGGGGACACAAATACAAAAGTGAACCAGACTCTGTCTTCAGGGTGCTTACCTTCTTCCCAGAATTTGGGAGTGGTGACTAAAGGGAAAGGAGTTTAGGTTTAGGAATTCAAGGGTGGTGACTGAAAAAAAAATGAGCAATTCATTGGCATACTCTTTCCTGAGACACTGGTATAGTTTATTATTATTATTATTCTCAGAAGAAGAGGTGGAAAACTGGGAGTGGGTTATGAGTATGTCAACCTGTGAAGAAAATGGCCAGGGGAAAGATGAAAATGCATGTTCCCTGGGAGTTTAGAATTGAGTGTTTTAGCCCCTCTAAGATATGGTCTTTAAAGGTTTCATTTGTTGAATAGAATAGCAGAATGGAAAGCAGAAAATTCTCTAAAGCTTTAGTTTTAAGGTCATTTCACTCCTTAAAAAAAAAGATAATATTTCTTTTGAGGTGATGGTAAGGTTAAAGGGATGGTTAATAGATAGTCACCTGAAAATCTTTGTTCTGTGTCTTCTGGAGGAGAAGGAGGTAATCCCTCTGATTTCTTGGGTGTTCACAGAAATTAAAGAGAACCTGTCAGTTCACATTTATAATCTTTAGCCCAGAGAATCTCCATTTCATGGAGGGCCTGAGTACATATGGATGGATTGTCTCAGTTCCGTTGTGTCATCTATGCTTACCCAGGAAACAAGGGAAAAACCTGCTGATGTATCACCCAGTATTTTTTTTTACCGAATCTTCACTCACAACTATGCCATTCACAATATGGCAGAAGGATTTTTTTTATTGAAAAAAAAAACAGAAATAAAACAGAAACAGCTGGAGTTTTGTCTTCATCTACTGCCTGCTGCTTTCAGCAGGTAGCATGTGGCTGGGGGTGGTGGCTTTCTCTGCAGTTCTCTGCTTTTAGCAGGTGGTTCCTGGTGTTACTCTCTCTTCTCCCCAGCTGGAAAGCCTGGCAGCAGTACAACTGACTTTTAGCAAGGGAAAGAAAACGGAAGAGCTCTGTTGTTGGCTAACCAGGCAAGGGACAAAAATCGTCCAAGGTCTTGTGGGAGTCAGAGTTGTTCCTGCAATGTGTCACAGCTCAAATAACAATAATCCCCATTTATATGACACATTAAGATCTGCAAAGGTCTTGCCTCACAAAAACCCCGAGTTAGGGAATGCAATTTTCGAGTTGAGGGAACTGAGGCTCTGAGATGTTTTGATTTATCCAGGATCATATTGCTGTGGCAGTGCCTGAGACAGGTTTCCAGTCCAAATATCCTCATTTCAAGACCTGTAATATGTCTTCTCCACTGTACTGTACTCACTGTTGTCTGTCACATAATGCTGAGTCAGATCAAAAATATCCTCTTATAGGGGCAGCTAGGTGGCACAGTGGATAGAGCACCAGCCCTGGAGTCAGGAGTACCTGAGTTCAAATGCGGCCTCAGACACTTAACAATTACTAGCTGTGTGACCATGGGCAAGTCACTTAACCCCAATTGCCTCACTAAAAAAAAAAAAAAAGAAAAAAGGGAACAAAAATATCCTCTTATAGAAACAATTGCCTTTATCACTGCTCACATCAGCCTCTGTTCACACAGAGACCAAATCTGTGAGTCTTTCTTTCTTCTTATTATTATTTTTTAATTTATGGAATAAAATAAGCATTTCTATAACATAATATAATAAAAAAAGGTTGCATATGAAACTGCAAATCACTTATGTACAGCTTGTTATATCTTTTAAATATATAGTAAAGTTATCATGTAAACATATAATAACGTTATCATGATTACATATCTGAGTCTTTCTAGCCTACACATCTGAATCTTTCTAGGCTGTATTTGCATGAAAGTGTCTGTCATGGGGATAAGAGCTACAATTATGGTTACTATTAGTAGTAGTAATTATAGTAGTAGCAGTAGCAGTGGGGAAGCTAGGTGACTTGGTGGAGAGAGCACTAGGCCAGGAGTCAGGAGGACCAGAATTCAAATCCAGCCTCAGACAGGACATGAGATCTGCATCCCTGGACAAGTCACTTAATGTTGATTGCCTCAAACATCTGGGGCCATCTCCAGTTGTCCTGATGTATATCTTGTCACTGGACCCAAATGGCTCTGAAGGAGAGAATTAGGTGCAAGCACAGCCCTCTGTCACTTAAGTCCAATACACTGCAAGTCATGACACCACCCAAGATATCATGGTCCTCTTCAAGAATGAAGGACAGGAGGGCAGCTAGATGGCGAAGTGGATAAAGCACCGGCCCTGGATTCAGGAGTACCTGAGTTCAAATCCGGCCTCAGAAACTTGACACTTACTAGCTGTGTGACCCTGGGCAAGTCACTTAATCTTCATTGCCCTGCAAGGAAAAAAAAAAAAAGAATAGTGGAAGTGGGAGCAGTCAGGTGGCGTAGTGGATAAAGCACCTGCCCTGGATTCAGGAGCACCTGAGTTCAAATCCGGCCTCAGAGACTTGACACTTACTAGCTGTGTGACCTTGGGCAAGTCACTTAACCCCAATTGCCTCACCAAAAAAAAAAAAAAAAGAATGAAGGACAAACAACATTTTCCTGTATCAGCCTCAATGTTTAACTATGGAGACCTTTGAGCTTTGTGCCTGGGAAACTCAAGTGAAACTTGTTTTCTTAGCTACACACTTGATAATTTTCACCACTTTCTACAGTATTCAATAGTTTCAATGACGTATAACTCTTCATGATCCCATCTGGAGTTTTCTTGGCAAAGATACTGAAATGGTTTGCAGTTTCTTTCTCAAGCTTATTTTACAGATGAAGAAACTGAGGCAAAGAGTTAAGTGACTTACCCAGGGTCACAAAGTTAATATGTGTCTAAGACTGGATTTGAAACAAAGTCCTCCAGACTGCAGGCCTGATGCTCTATCCTCTGCAGCACCTAGCTTCCCCCTTTTCAACAATAATGCCATTCTTCCATTCAATCCTCCCCACCCCACAGTCAACCCCCCCAAAAAAACAACAACCACAAAACACAAACTATTAGTCAATGATTTGGTGTCCCTACAGCTGAATTTGGAGTTTGTGATACTTCTACTGCTATTGCTGCTACTACTACTGCTGCTGCTATTACTGCTACTACTTCTACTATCACCACCACCACTACCACTACCACTACTGTTGTTGTTGTTGTTTTCAGCAGTCAGGGACTCCTACAGTGTGAAAAGAAGGTCAATTGGCTTGTTGCTACAAAAGTCAAATGAAGCTCCCATGCATAAAATCAGTCTGTAATTTCACTAAAGCCAAAGCAGTGGTATTGCTCTTCCCTTTGACTATTCATACTATATAGACATTTTAAAAATCCTACCTTTTATCTCTCCTTTCAAAGATGCCATATCTAGTCCCTTTAGCTGGTTCTTCTTTATAAGTATGTCACATTCTTGACTCACAGAGGAATAAGGTTGGATTTCCCACTGGTCCTGACACTGTAATAGATGCCTCCAAAGCATTCTCCTTCCAGGGAATATTCCATTCATCCTCTCCATAGATCCCCTACTTCCTTGACTGAATTCCCCTTTCCTGCTCCATGTGCCTACAGCTATGCTAACATGTATTACAGAAAACCATCCAAGATTTCTATGGCTGCAGTTCCAGGAGCTTCTGAAAAGCTGAACAGATCAGCCACCAATTGGCTTAACAGCCTAAGACCTTGGCTCTCTATTTTTTATTTATGAGGTTTTCTCTGCCTCTCATCTCCTAAAGTATTATAAATGAGTAATGCAAGCTTAAAGGGCAAAACAAGTGCTTGAAACTATAGGTAGAGTAACCATGATGAAAACTAAAAACTATTTACCAGCTGTTGAAAAAGTATTTGTGTAGAAAGTGCAGCACTATGGAAAGTATAGCGTGCCTATGGGGGAGGAAGGAAGATATGTTCATATAAAGAAATGAGACAAACCAAAAAAATCAAGAGAGATAATATATGAACATATATATTTTATAACATGTATCATATTGATATAGGGGAAATCGGGTACGGGTTGGGGTTCTTGGGAATTCCTCTTTAAAGAATTACACCCTCTTGCACACAAAACTTAGTTAAAACAAGGTGATAGTTTATTGAGGAACAAGGGAAGGGAAGGGTGGGGGGAGGGAAACCATGAAAGAAATCCTTAGACTTTTCATGGGGAGATTTGGCATAAAGCACATGGCTCAGAGGTACCAAATCTCCTCGAACAGGAGACCGGAAGGTACTTTTATAGATGACTGATGGGGGTGGACCATCTGCCCGTGAAAAGTTCCTTTAGTGAGAAAGGACCATCCCCTACTGGTGGTAGCTGGGGGAATTGGGTGAGCAGTGGAGGACCATCCCCCACTGGTAGTGACTAAAGGAATTGGGTGAGGGGTGGCTATGGATCCCTCTTCAGGACACAAAGGCCAAAGCCACACCCAAACTTATCTCCCCAGGATAAGGGAGACCGGAATGAAGGGTAGGAATCCCAAGCTAGCTCAGTCCAATTTGGTTCCTCTAGGTGTTATCTGTCCTCTGGTTTAGTTTCTCAAGGAGAAGATTCCTCAGTGTGCCCCAGAGAAATTCTGGGGTGCTCTGCGCCCCATGACAATATCATATACCATACCATATCTTATGTGATTATAAATATTCATTAAAATACAAAATTTAAAATATAAATATTAAAAATAGTACAGAAGATGGAATGTTAAATTTGGAGTCAGAATATATGGACTAAAGCACTTTATTTAAAACTTAGAGGCTTAATAAGCTTGGAGAAATTGAAACCTCTTCAGTGTTGAGTTTCCTCCTTGCTTAAGTGGGATAGGGATGGGGACTAGGCTTGGATAAATGATTTCATTAGTGGATAAAATTCCCAGTTGAAGAAACTGTTTCTACTGATGCAGAATGATAGCTTCTCTATGATTTGCATTCTTAAAGAGTGACCAGGGGCAGCTAGGTGGCACAGTGGATAGAGCACCAGCCCTGGAGTCAGGAGGACCTGAGTTCAAATCCGACCTCAGACACTTAACACTTACTAGCTGTGTGACCCTGGGCAAATCACTTAACCCCAACTGCCCTGCCAAAAAAAAAAAAAAGAGTGACCTAGAACACCCCAAGGTTAAATGACTTGCTCAGACTCCAACAACCTGGCAGAAACAAGACTTGAACCTAGCTATATCTGCTTCTAAGGCCAGCTCTCCATCCATAATGTCTTGCTGTCTCAGTTAAAAGAAGATAATTATATCTTTTAAGATGCTAATATCTTTTAAAACTTTTCTCTGCATCTCATGAGGCTGTTTAAGAATCACATGAGGTAAAGCAAAGGTACTCTCTAAGCCTCAAGTTATACAAATGTAAACTATTGGAAGGAGTTTCTAAATTAGCTCTCAGAGCCAGGTGAAGTGGTGCTACTAGGTAGACCTGCTAGGGAGGCTAAAGCTGGCAGAGACATTGAGTTCAGGAATTTTGAGCAACAGTAAAGTACATTTTGGTCTTAATACAGTGAACCTTTATGTGTGAGGGACCCAAGAGTTTGCGAATCATCCCAAGACAGAAACAGAACAGGTAATATCCTTCATGGTGATCAGAGTTGGACTATTTGTTAAGAGCCCCTACATTTACAGCCTGCTTAAGACGAAGGTCACGTTCTTAAAACAAAAAAGGAAACAAACAAAAAATGAATAGATTAAAAAAAACCTGTCAGTTGCCTGTAAATTGGTAAGTAAATTGGTGCTAAATTTCAGATTGAAGGGATAGTCCTCATTTAGATATTGAGTTTTGTTTTTGACAGTGCTTGCTTCTTTCCTTTAAATGATTGAAAACATAAGGATAGTTCCCTTAAAACCGTTACAAAATTTTATTCAGATTTTCTGAGCTAACCTAAACATTTTATGTGTAAAGAAGGCATTTAATGGTTCATAAACCTATATTATAAAGTTAAATAAATCATTTGATTAGAAAATAACTTTTTTATTTTCTAAAAAGTTATTTACTTTTTATATTCATCAACCTCACCAATAAACATTCTGCAAACTACCTATTTTTTTTTAAAGCAACAACAAAAAAACTAGTAATAGAACCCAGTGGAAGAGCTTGATGGTGAGCTCTTAACCTTTGGAACAAGAAGACCTAAATCTCCAAGAGTGTTTTGAATTGAACAGTAGGCCTTTGGAGTGAAGGGCTTCCTCTTTCATCTAAATTGCCTGCATTCATTTTCTAGAACTGAAAAATGGTCAAGTGGTTCATACAATGTGGACTTGGGGGTTAATTTATACAATTGCTGCCTTCCAGGCTGCAGAAAAATTCTACTTATTGGCTTGAGTCTTTTTTGGAAAACATACAGTTTTGTGAGTAAATGGTTCAAGCTCCCTCTGTTCCTTTCTTAAAGAAAACTTGGATAAAAATGATTGTGGAAAGGCAGATCATATTTAACATACTCTCTGTTCCCTGAAGAATCACGCTGGAAAGCTTTAATTTTGTAGCTTTTCTTTAAAAAAATTAAGGGATTTAGGAAATAATGACAAGTATATGATTAAAATAGGAGGAAAAACTTTATTTCATGAGAAAGATAAGAATTTGTCTTTGCTGTATCTAGTGTATTTTTTTTCTTTTGTCTTTGATTTAAGAACTTGGTGTTTCTTTCTTTACTTGGAATTAAGCATAGAAAGCCAGTACTGTTCAAGATACCAATAACCCTATATTTTTATTAAATTCTGGATTTGTCCCCTGTGGTATACACATTTAAGGAATTAGGTTTAATATCTTAAGGTTGAACTTGTTCAGTAGGAATAATCTTGTTTTTGTAAGACTCATTAAAGAAATGAGGTATAAGGAATGAATTGTATTAGTATGGATTATATTTATATTACACACATGAATCTTTCAAATGAACAAAGTTGTTCCAATGTCCTTTGTTTCCTTTGAGGTACTATTCCTTTTTACTATAGGGTAGCACATACATGCCTTTTTATTGAAATTCTAAATCATAGGGGCAACTATCTTTTATAAAGGAAGAAAGATAAAGAACATAGAAGATAGTTTGGTGTACTGAAACATGCAGTATGCATTTATAGTTGGACCTTATGAACGCTAAAGTTTTTTCCATCTTTAAAATTCTCTGATACCCTTGTCCATCGCAACATTATTGAGAATGCAGTAAAGGAAGGCAAAAAAGGATATAGTCAATGTCATTTCTCTGAAAATTTTTGATAAATCCAGTTTCCTACAGATCAAAGAGAAATCTTTGTTGATTGAATAAATGAACAAATCATTGTTGTTTTACTCACTTGCATTTGGCAGGGAGAAGAATATTATATGCATTTGACCATTTGACTTTAACAGATAGATAGAATGAAATTCAGACGTTGTGGTTTTGCTACTAGTTAGCTGAGTGAACTCAGCCTTGCTGGTCTTGTTTCCTTATTATAAAATGGGAGGTTGAACTAGATTAACTATAGAGTCTCTTGAAGCTCAAATACCCTAAGATTTTTTGAAATATTTATATGTAAATGACCTTGCTTTACCTGAAATAGTAATATGTAAGTATTATGGGGGAAATGGTTGGTGTGGGGGGTCCTTGGAAATTCCTCTTTAAAAGAATTATACCCTCTCACATGCAAATTAAATTAGAATAAAATTATATTTTGTTTAGTCACTAGGGAAAGGAAACCAAGGGAGAAGTCCTTGGACTTCTCATGGGGAGATAGCACGGCACAGAAACATGATTCTCTGAGATACTTGTCTCCACAAGCAGGAGAAAAGCCATAGGTTTTATAGATCACAGATGGGGTGATAACTAGAGCCCTTCTTGGGGCTGTGCAAGGGGGAGTGATCAGCACCTGACAATGGAAAGTTCCCTTTGAGGGTGGGGGAAGCTTGATTGAAGGTTTGAATGAGAGGACTTCTGGAGTTATCTCTGTCCCCTTGGAGCCACTCAGGCAGCAGCCACGCCTAATGGAATTATATTCCCAGGGTGGGGAGACACTTCTTTAAGTGTGTCTGTCCTTTGGTTTAGCTTCTCAAGGAGAAGGTTCCCTGAGTTCCCCCAGAAAACTTCTGAGGTACCCCAGGTCCATAACAAAAGGAAATTATCTGCCTTATTTCCTTGTATATACATATTGCCCTTTCCAGCCTTTGAAATGGAATAGAGAAGGTCCTATTTAGTACTCACTCTGCTAATAACTACAAATAATATTGACCTCCCTGGCTTCCTTTAAATACTGACTATAATTCCACTTTCTACAGGAAGCTGTCCCATTACTTAATTTCAGTCCTTTCCCTCTTTTAATTATTTTCTATTTACCCTATATATAGCTTTCTTTTTATATATTTGTTTGCATATTGTTTCCCCCATTAGATTATAGGCTCCTGGAAGACAGGGACTATTTTTGTCTCTTTTTGTATCCCAGCATTTATCACAGTGCCTGGCACATATTAGGCACTTAATGAATGGTTCTTGAATGATTTGTTTTGATCTTGGACAAGTCATTAACCTCAATTTCCTCATTTATAAAAACGAGTGTGTTGGGGGACTTGTGACCTGGATCAGGGGGCTAGCTCACCCAAAGAAATGGAGGCTCCTCAGGAGTCTTGTAAAATAAAAAAGAGATTTACTAGGAGAGAGGAATATATGGCCAGTTTACAAAACAAAGAAGGGCAAAGAAATTACAAAGCAAGAGGAAATGCAAACCCTGGGAAGGGCAAGATAACTGGAAGGGAATCTTTGAATAATGGGGTATCAGTAGGATATGCAGCATACATCCATATCTTGCATATCACCTAGCATACTCTCCTTATCAGAGTACCAGGGGTCCAGCTCAGCAACAGCCATTCCTGGGGGGGGGGGGGGCAGAGCTTTTCCCTTGGGAAGGTTTAAGTATTCCTTGTTTGGGATCTTTAGGTTTCTTTGCGTCCCATACATTCCCACAACAAGTGGATTGGACTCATAATTTTTCACAGAAGGGAAGTTGAATATATTGGTCAACTTTGTGTGTCTACAGTTGGACTTTTCATGATCTTTAAGGTTCTTTCCATTTTTGACATTTTATGATACCCTTGTCTATTCTCATATTCATTAGAATGGCAGTAACTGAGGGCAAACAATAGGCCACTGACCATGTTATTTCTCTGGAAATCTGCCCAGCACACTGTGAGAGCACAACAAAAAATTAAATCAATTAGTCAATCAATCAATCACATCTGCACAAAGAAATTAGGGTCCTTATTACTTCCATAGATTTTTCTTTCCAATTACAGAGGTAATAAAAATCCATTAAAGTTGTCGAGAATCAATTAATTTCTAATTAATTTAGTCCAGGTTAAAGGAGAAAATGAAGACAAATCCATTCAGCTTTAGATTGTTCTGGTTTTCCAGTTAACAGCATTTCAAATATTTTTTTTTTCAAACTGGTGACTGAATTCCTAATTGCTTGCTTTCCTTAGTTTCTCATTAATATGTAAATCTCTTATTCCCATAGCTTAGTGGAGTAAAATACACCTGCAGGGGATGAGGAAGGGCATGGTGGAGAATTGCTTTGGGCAGTTTGTTGATGTAAACGAATCCTCTGCTGTTCCTTTATATTCAGGTCTCTGGGGAAGCAATGTGTATGAGATTTCAGGCAATCATATTTTTGCTGTCCTACAGTGGTAGATTGGTTTGTTACACTTAAATAGAATCAATCAATTTAGACCGAAATCATCTGGACCAGAATTAGCATGCATGGCCTGTCCCTAAACCCTGATAACAAAGAGCTATTTGTGAAACTATCCTATATGAAATCCATATAATTTGCCACTCACTGGTAGCTACTTCTGATTTATATCTTATCAGACATTAAAGAATGCTGATTCTATTTAATGTATTTCCCACCCAGGGGAGAGGAGTGTAGTAGAAGTAAAAAAATAAAAAAGAAAGAAAGAAAAAAAAAGAAAAGAAAAAGAAGTTGTGGGGAGGGAGATACATAAATCCTTGAAAAAGATATGTTCCATCTTTTATGAATAACGGTGATACTACTTGTTTGTTGTGCTGGGTCTGCATTTGAGTTTTTTCATCTAGATATGCCCTGAGGGACCAGAGCAAGCATTTCTGAAACAATGTGTCAATTGTGTTGGGTAGATGTCAATTATAAAAATAATCCAAATAATGTTATGGCTTTGTTAGTGCCATTATCTAACCATTATCCCTTTCACTTGACTTTCCCCATTGTGGTTTCAATGACAGGTCAGCAAAGAAATTATATGGGAATTTGGGGGGAGTTTTGTGGAAGTCACAGATGAAACTGAAAACCATCAGACAACACAGAAAAAATCTAGAAACTAAGAAATGCATATCTGTTTGTGTATAAGTATATATAAGTAGAGAGACAGAGAGACAGAAAGACTGAGATAGAGAGACAGAGACAGAAAGAGATAGAGATAGAGATGGAAAAACATGATGTAGGAGGCAAAAAAAAAGGGTTAACAGACAAAGACCCAGGCTCTGATTTAGATCTGAGCTCTAAGAGGAATTCAAACCCCAGCTCTGAAAGGGATTAATGGATAATTTAAGATTTAGGCCTTCATTAATACAAATCAGGTCCTAGGTTCTTGTTACCCACATTAATCACCACTCATAACAAGAACATAAAGAGGCAGGTCATAGAGACCTTAACTACAACAGAAAAGTAGAGTCAGGCTATAGAAATTCTAATTGATAAATGTTAATATCCAGAAACTAGGCCTGAGAATGGAAAATATAGGTACAATCTAACCTTGGCAAGTTGAAGTAACATGCACACAACAGGCCAAGTTTGTCTCCAGATTCACCTTATGATTTGTAAACCCCCAAAACACACCTCCACAGATAAAAGTAGCCACCTCAGGGGTTGGCTTAAGCCCCCAGGAACTCTAAATTAGGATAAGCCCTCCCCTGTACCTCCCTAAAGTGGAGATAATTATAATGAGACAGATAATCAGTTTATCCATACTATAAATATAACTGTCTTTCCTTTCCCTATTTGAGAGACACCTCCATAGTGCTCTCTCTGTGTTCACTTACAGTATTGCAATAAAACTTGGGAAACTGAGTCACTGAGTTTTGTAATTCTTTTGGGATGACTCATGATCAATCTGATCGATTAATTCCATCCCATATCAGACAGAGATAGAGACAGGGAGACACAGACACAGACACAGAGACAGAGAGAACAAGAGAGCACACATTATATACTATCAAGCCAAATTTTACAATAAAGTGCTGTAAACACACCATAAAAGAAAAAAAATCAGACTTCTGTTGTAGTGCAAAGGGAGAGCCAAAAGTTTTACTGGGATTTTCCAGATCAAGGGGGTGCTATGTCCTTAACCCCTGTGATGTGAAAGGGATAACTGTAGTTAAGCTAACTAGCCATGGACAATAATCCTTTCAATTCAAAAAAAGTTTTCCTAACCTCTTATTATGTCATGGGGTGCAGAGCACCCCAGAAGTTCTCTGGGGCACATCAAGGAATCTTCTCCTTGAGAAAATAAACCAGAGGACAGATAAAGCCTAGAGAGATAAGTGGAACCAAATAGGACTGAGCTAGCTTCAGATTCCTGCCCTTTATTCTGGTCTCCCTTACCCTGGGGAAATAAATTTGGGTGTGGCTGCGGCCTTTGTGTTCTGAAGAGGGATCCTTAGCCACCCCTCACCCAATTCCTCTAGTCACTACCAGTGGGGGATGGTCCTCCACTCCTCACCCAATTCCCCCAGCTACCACCAGTGGGGGATGGTCCACCCTCACTAAAGGAACTTTCCACAGGCAGATGGTCCACCCCCATCAGGCCTCTATAAAAGTACCTAACAGCCTCCTGTTCGGGGAGATTTGGTACCTCTGAGCCATGTGCTTTGTGCCTCTCTCCCCATGAGAATTCCAAGTATTTCTGTCATGGTTTCCCTTCCCCCACCCTTCCCTTCCCTTGCTCCTAAATAAACTACCACCTTATTCTACCTACTTTTGTGTGCAAGAGGGTATAATTCTTTGAAGAGGAATTCCTAAGAACCCCAACCCCTACCCCCAACGGTACCCCATTTCCCCCATTACAATTATAAGGTACTGTGCCAGGTTCGGTGCTATTTAGAACTTAGAATCTGCCTGGATGTTGGGGTCTAGAGGCAGTGAGAAAGGAATCAGGGATGACTCCAAAGTCTGGAATGGAATGTGTCTGGAGTAACCATTGAATTTATGTTTACCATTATGGGATTAGGATTAAAGTTTAAACTGGACAAACACACCTTGAGAAGCAAGAGAGTGAAGCCCTTTAGGCATGGCTGTTGCCTGAGTGGTACCAAGGGGACAGATAACTCCAGAAGTCAAGACCACCTCTCCTCATTCCAGCTTCCCCCACCCCCAAAGGGAATTTTCCAGTTAGGTGATTATCCCATCTGTTCCTCCACCATCTATCCTCTATAAAAGTTTTTGTCCTCCCGTTCAAAGAGATAGGTATCTCAGAGAATTGTCTCTGTGCCATCTGCCCTCAGGATTTCTCTTGATGTCTCCTTTCTCCATCACTTAAATAAAAGATTATTTTATTCTAATTGGATTTGTTTGAGAGAGGTATAATCCTTTAAAGAGGGATATCTAAGGACCCTAACACTAACCATTTCCCCTATGACATCTACCATCATTTAAAAGAAGAGGGCAGCTAGATGGCACAGTGGATAGAGCACTGGCCCTGGAGTCAGGAGTACTGGAGTTCAGATCCAGCCTCAGATACTTAACACTTACTAGCTGTGTGACCCTCAGCAAGTCACTTAACTCCAATTGCCTCTCTAAAAAAAAAAAGAAAGAAAGAAAGAAAGAGCGAGCTACAAGATAAGGTTAAAACTGGAAATTTACCTTGAGTAGTTTACTAACTGTCTGGTATGATCAAAAGGGGCAGCAAGGTGGTGCAGTAGATAGAGTTCCTGTCCTGCAGTCAGGAAGACTCATCTTTCTGAGTCAAATTTGGCTTCAGACATATTTACTAGCTGTGTGACCTTGGGCAAGTTACTTAACCCTGTTTGCCTCAGTTCTTCATCTATAAAATGAGACAGAGAAGGAAATGACAAATTGCTCCAGTATCTTTTCCAAGAAAACCCCAAATGGGATTATGAGGAGTTGGACATGACTGAAAATAACTGAACAACAGCAAAAACAACTATGATCAAGGCAATATTCTAGTTACTAAAGCCCGAAAGAATAGGAAAGTCTTTGAAATCATGTAAAAAAGTTCGTGGATTGATTTGAGTCATTCACACACTTCACTTTTGAACTGATCACTGCAAGAATGAGTGATCAGACAAACGGAGCCTAACCAGAAGATAATAGTATCATAGAAGCTAGAGGGAGGAGGAGGAGACATGATAATGGAGAGGACAGCAGTGTCAAATGTCATAGAAAAATGAAGATTGAGAAATGAAGATGTAACCAGACATTCATCTGTGAAGTGATATTAGCAGTTGCAAAGAGAATAGAGGGGTGAGGGAGGGAAATGACTGTGCAGAAAAGCCCCCTCTCAGTAAAGAGGGGGTGGAAATGTGGTTGCACCAGAAAAGGGGGCTGTCTGACCCTTAAAAAGACTGAGGGATGGGGATTTGGGAAGAAATGATGCTGGGGTGACAGAACAGGGCCTGGTAGTGTGGTTCAGACCTGGAAAGCACCATAAAGTCCTAGGATGGCAGACTCTAGACTAGTTAGCTAGGCACATACATATGTGTTCAGTGTTGGTGTATTGTGGCAAAGTTTCAGTGACCTTGCCCTAGTTAATGGATTTATCGAAAGGAGCATTTGACAATCAAAAAGTCATTGGTGACCTTTTGGAAAGCATTTTCACACTAGGAGAGGGATAGCAAATGGATAGTGACAAAGCAGAGGCAGTAAGTATAAATCAGTCTTTCTTGGAATGAAAGATATAGAATAATAACTTGAATAGATAACAGGGCCAAAGGAAAGGTTATTTATAATAGGGAAACCATGCACATACATTTAAGCAGTGGGAAGGAGACAAGATGAGTGAAAAAGAAAGACTATTTGATAGAGAAATCTATAAGAAACAGAGATGGTATGACAAGCAGAAATGGAGAAGGTTAGTCTCTGGTAAATTCAGGTAGAGAAGAGCCACCTCACTCTGTGAAAATGAAATGAAGAAAAATTTTTGAAGCATAAAATGTAGGAGATAAGGGAACTGATGGCAAAGGCTCCCAATCACAGAATGTTACGTTAGTATAGTAGAGAGCCAACCTAAGAATCAGAACTGTATTCAATTCCTGGTTATTGAACATACTTGCTCTATGCAAGTCACTTGAACTCTCATTACTGTTCAGGCAAATGCATAAGACTGAGTTCAAAATACTTGCTAATCTTCATGAGGGTCAGGTGAGATAAGGAAGGAACAAGCATTTAATAAGCACCTACTGTGCACTAGATACTATGCTAAACACTTTGCATATATTACCTTATTTGATCCACAGTTACCCTGGCAGTAGATGATATTATTATTCCCATTTTATAGTTGAGGAAACTGAGGTAGATAGAAGTTAAGTGATGTGCCCAGGTTTACTCACTTTGTAAATATCTGAGTCCAGATCTGAATTCAGGCCTTTTTGATTTGAGACCCAATGCTCTACCCACTGTACCACCTAATTCCTTTGAAGGAAAGCATTACCTACACCTGTGAAAGAACAGTTCTGGACCATAAAAATGATAATGTATAACAAAGAACAATACTCACCAGCATGACAACATACATTTTTACAATATTCTACAGTTTACAGATCATTTTACTGAATTTACTCTGTAAGGTTAGTCAAGGTTGTTATTTTTATTTTTTTATTTTTTGGAGGTTGTTTGTTTTTTTAATCTCCAATTTATAAATAAGAAAATTGAAGGCCAGGAAGATTGCCACTTCCTTGCATTCATTTTAATAGTTAACTCTCAGAGCCAGAATATGAACCCAAGTTTTCTGCTTCCAAGTCCATTTGTCCTTCACATATATCATAACATCTGGGCAATTCAACTTCTCTAATCAGATAGGGATGAAAACTAGGGCCTTGATGTTTTATTTAGTATCCAGTTGCTTCTCATTACCCAAATTGACATCCTCTTCAAATCTAGTGTACATTCCTAATAAACAAATATTACCTTATAAAGAGGAATGTTCCTGACTAGAGTGTTCATTTATCCGTTTCTCCTCAGGAGTTTTCTTACCTCATGTTCAGTTCTTGCCTTTTCCCACAACTTTGACCCTGTGTCTCAGGCCATGAGGAAACAGCCAGTTAGCATTTATGAAGTGTTTACTGTGTAACAGGCTCTGTACTGAGTATTGGGAATACAAAGAAATATAAAAATACAGTTCTTGCCCTCAAAGAGGTCACATTCTAATAACGACGACGATGATGATGATGAGGACGACAACTAACATTTATATAGCACTTGGAGGTTTACAAAATACTTTGTGTAGGTTCTCATTTAATCCTCACAATAACCCTGTGAGCTAAGTACCATTATTTTTTCTTTTTACCATTTTACCAATGAAAAGCCTGAAGATGAGACTGATTGTACACATAGCATGTAAGTGTCTGAGGCAGAATCAAATTCAGTGATGTGCTTGGGCCAGCTCATGCCAGCTCAGAGCTAATTGTTTGATTTTTGATCTGAGCATTTTACACTTCAGAAATAGGCAAACATTACAAATCAGGGCTTGATTTATTTTTTTGTTGATTATCTAGAGTTAAGAAAGTGATAGAGAAAAATGTTAATAGTGTAGATTAAATTTAAGAGTTCAGTGTGCTTATATTTCACTCACTTATTTATACATTTACCCATCTATTTATTTGCTTATTTATTTATCTGTTCATTTATTTATTTGTTTGTTTCATTCATTCATTCATTCATTCATTCATTCATTCATTCATTCATTCTTTCTTGGTTTCTTTGTTTATATTTGGAGAGTTTGGTTGACATTTACCAACACACCACTGAACTCAAGTTTTACTGACTTCAATCAAACAGTCTATCAACTGTGCCTGATGCTTCAAGTTCTGTGGAGGGTGATGAGGGAGACAACATGTTAAAAATTGCTTGTATAAGATTTGTAGGTATAAAGGGGCTGAAATTCTACCTGTGCTATCTAAAATCTAATGAGTGGTCACTAATAAATTATAAGCTTTAGCGAGAGTATTTAAATGTTTAAGTATTTATTAAAGAGCATTAGGATCAGAGAGAAAGGTAAAAATCTAACTATTTCTAAGACACCCTATCATCCTACCCACCATGGTGAGGTCAGGAACCAAAAGAGACAGAACCCCTCCACCAACGTCCACTTCCTACTTCATGTCCCCCTCCCAGAAATGGGAGGCTCCTCAAGTTGATTGGCTGGTAGCCTTGATAGACAATACCCTCGCACAAACATCACTTCCTGACGCTAAGGACCTTGACCATATGGCTTGCCCTCAGAGACTTTCTCCTCATGGCAGAGCTTTTCTACAGTAAATCTCCAGCAGGTGGCATCATTCCAATCATTACATAGGGTATTTATAGATGGTAACAGGATTTGCATCGTAAGTCAGCATCACTGAGACCCAGAAAGGAGTCTTTGTCAATAGGCCACCCATGTAAACTTTTTCTTTGAAGATCTGCTTTGTGGGTACCATGTAGCTCTTACATGCAAAACAACAGAACAAATCCCATAATAGTTTACTTAGCACTTCCTCTCCTCTTGACTATAGATGCTTTCTCAGTAAGCATTCCAATACCTTGCCTTTCATACGTCCCAAATATAAACTCAGTATTTGATTAGAATACCTAAGTACAACACAAGTAAGAGCATTTTATTTCAGTACAGTAGTTACTTAGCCTTTAACAACCATGAAGCTATTTCATTATTGCACTGGGTTTAGAAAGGCATAAAATAAATCAAACAGTGCATGAAAAGTGTGGAATCTAAGGTAACAGTAAAACTCCTGGTTGAGAAAAAAAATCATGAAGTGCAGTTCTATTGAAGCGGTTCTCCCAATGGAATGGCAAAACCAATTTATTTCTAGCTGGAGTCATGTGTGAGTGTGTATGTGTGTGTATGTGTGTGTGTGTGAGAGAGAGAGATTGAGAGAGAGAGAGAGCAAGAGAGTGTATGTACATGTTCCTGTTTATGTCTACTACTGTGGTTGTGGAGAAAATGTCACCTTAAAACATAAAGGTAGGATATGAAGCTGGTTATGGTCATTGTGCTAATATTGGAATAACAGGAGAAACTAACCAGCTTGTTAAATGTTCCATGTTTGGATCAGATGGCAATTGTCATATTTCATTGAAGAGAAGGAATAGACATCTTTCTACCTTGATAAAATTGGACATTATAATAAAAATGCCAAGTCTGACATGGATCTTTTCTTACATAGGTTAGAAAGAGGCTGCTTTAGAACAGGTTTTTCCAGTAGATGCTTTGTAAACTATATTCAAGGATCCTTAGAACTTGAAAATGATTGATATGGGGTGAGGCATATCAAAATGATAAAGATTGGGAGCATGATCTAGAGATAAGTAGCCAATTTTTAAAATATATGATCTATGGGAATAATTTATCGTCTGAGGCAAATAATATTAGAACTCGTGAAAAATTATTTGATTTTAAACATTGAATTTACTCATTGACTATTTACATTTAAATATATGAATTTTATTGCATAAAATGTGAACTCAGGCAACTCTGTGCCTATAAAGTTACAGAGAATGTTTTGATTTGCATTGGTAAAGGAAGTTCCTCACCAGGAATCCTTTCTACCAAAATCACAAATCCAGTCTGTTCCTCAAAATATCATAACTTTTCAGTCACTTCCTCTATATCTCATTCAATATTTTGTTCCTTTCCATTCCTTTTTTTTTGTGGGGTGACAGAGGTTAAGTGACTTGCCCAGGGTCACATGCCTAGTAAGTGTCAAGTGTCTGAGACCAAATTTGAACTCAGGTCCTCCTGAATCCAGTGCTGGTGCTTTATCCACTGGACCACCTAGCTTCCCCCTGTTCCTTTCCATTCTTAACAAAACAAAACAAAATGTAGTTAGAATGTTCTCTGCTTGTCAAGCACTTCTTTTTTTTTCAGTTTACTTGGTTTCATAAAGTTCCTTCCATAAATATATTCTTCATACTCATCAATCTGAATTACATTGTTGTAGAATATAAGGCAGCTAAGGTGAACCTCAAATTTGTTCTAGACATTTACTATCTGTATGACTCATGACCATATTATCTGCAAAGCACTTTGTGAACCTTAAAGTGCTATATAAAGGATAGCTATCAATATTATTATTAACATTTCATTAAATCAACATACCAACATTTAGTTAACCATTTCCTGAATCAGAAAGTCAGGCCATTTCCAGTTTACTGTTTTGTTTTCTTTTATAAAAATATATAATGCTATAAAAATCTTTGATCAGAGAGATCTCTTCTTTTTATTGTGGCTGGCTTTGATAAAATGTTCAGAGTATAGTCCCATGGTAATTTTATAACTTTTACTGTATGGTGTCAGATGGCTCTCCAGCGAAATTTTAGTTATTCAGTTTCACTATATATTTATAAATATATATAAAATGAGAATGTACCTATTTCTCCACAAACCCACCAGCAATTAATTGAATTACTTTAATTTTGCTTTATTTTTAACATCATACTCATACCTTAATAATCCAGCCCTACCAAGTCCTTCCTTGCAACAGAATTTTTTTTTAAACACCCCTTTAGTAAAATCACTATTTCTGATAGCATGGTAACATTCCGTGTCTATGGTGTCCACTTTTGTTATCCCTTTTTATATTGTTTTCTTGTTCATCTTCATTCTACATCACTTTATAAGCCTCCCCGTGCTTCCTTGATTTTTTTTATATTCATAGTTTCATGTAGTGACATTTTCTGACACTCATATACCACTATTTCTTTATCTCTTTCTTAGTGGAGAACTGTTCCCACTTCTTATCTACCATAAAAAGTGATGTTATGAGTATTTTGGCATATATGGGACATTTCTTTTTATCTTTGGATTCCTTGCAGTATATACCTAACAGTGGGGTCAAAGGCTGTTTAATTGCTTTCATATGAAAACTTACTGTCATATATATATATATATATATATATGTGTGTGTGTGTGTGTGTGTGTGTATGTATGTATATATACATACATATATATGTATATATCATATTGTATATGTGTATGTATATGTAGGATATATTATATATATATGTATATATATATATATATGTATCTCTATCTACATATGGCTGAAGTGGAGTTTGACAAGAGAAACACTTTATCCTTAGGCCCAAGTTTAGTTTTGTTCTTGTGCCCCCTGTGCCCCAGTTATCTGCACAGAGACCAAAAGTATCTGGAAGCTGAGAGAACTGAGGCAAGAAGTTTTTAACCCAGAGACATTATGTTGTCAAGATAGTGTCTAAACAATGCTGCCTGAATGGTGTTTAGAAAACAAAAAACATAGAAGAAGTGGCAAGGAGTTTTAACCAGAAATGAGACTGTGACCTCAAGGCTGAACTACTGCAGTTGTTGCCCAGAAAAATCAAGGTTAAACCAAAAAAATTTAATTAATCAAGTCTGCAGGCTGTAGTTCCACATGAAGGCTCCAGATTCCAGAGTTTAGCACCTGAGGAAACTAACCAACTTCCAGAAAGGAAAATCTACTTCTACACAGGGCTTGGTGAAATAGGCAGATATCCTTATGGAAGGGGGAAAATGCCCTTTTTGTTCCTATTTTGATTAGCAGGTTTCTGCTTTCAAAAAAATAGCTATTGCTAAGGCTTTGGACTGACAGCAAAAGATATCCTTATGGAGAATAGAGAGGAGGCCAGCAATGACTAGAGTGAAAGCCAGAAAGAAGCTGGAAGCAGTAAAACCCCACAATCTTATACTCAGTGCCATACTTCAGGGAGTCTCCATGCAGGACCACACATCTGGCAGAGCCTGCACACCATCAAACGCCATCTAGGAAGAAACACAGTGTCAGGAACTATGTCCAGGACAAGAGACAAGAGGGATATACTACCTTGAACCTGAATAGCTGGGGGGGGGGGGGGAGGATGCAGGATTTGGGAGATGCCATGCATGCTACAATTTTAATTATTATTTTTTTATAATTTTGAGGGTGCATAGTGAATATTTTTATCACTAGATAGATAATATTGCAAAAAAATAATAATAATAAAGCTGGCACAAAACTGGAAGAGTCAGAATCCAAAACTATCTTGACAGGCATATAGTATTTAAGTTGGAATCTGTGGACTTAAAAAAATCATAATTATATTTGAATATAGTTGTTTTCCTTGATAATCCTTCCTGCAATATTCTGAGAAGCGGCCCATAGTCTTTACCATACTCCCAAAAGGATCTGTGATACACAATTAAAAAAAAAAAGTTAAAAGCTCCCAGGTTAGAGAATTGTACTGAATCTTAAAAAAAACAATCAGTAGGGACAGATATAAAGACTTAAATTGGGTATGAAAAATGACCTTCACGAGCGCAAGACAGGGGAGACCTGGTTAGAGAGTGAGAAATATCAGGGGACAATAGGATATTGCAAACTCCATAAGAATCCAGCATTGTGATGTGGCATTCAAAAGAGGTAATGGGATTTGGATGGCATTGAAAGAGGCATAGCTTCCAGGAACAGGAAAGGAATAGCCTCACTGTCCTTGTCATACCTCATCTAGAGTACTGTATTTAGTTCTGAGTATAGAACTTCAATACCTTATGCTTCATGCCTAGAGAAAGATAACCAGGACAGCAGAGGGTCTTGAGCCCATGTCATATGAGGATTGAGTGAAGGAATTAGGGTTTTTAGCCTTCCAAAGAGAAGACCCTGGGGGCCATGATAACTGGCTTCAGGTATCTGATGGACTTTCACATAGATGAGGGCTTATACTTGTTTCATTTGGTGCCAGAGTGCACAACACAGAGTGATGGGCAGGAGTTGCAAAAAGGAATATTTAAACTTGATGTGAAGAAAAACCTTCCAACAATTAGAGCTATCCAAAAAGGGAATGAATTCAGGAAGTTGTGGATTCCCCTTCCTTGGAGATGTGTAAGCAGAAGCTGCCTGACTACTTGTCAAGTATTTCAGTAGATATACAATGCAGTGAGTGGATAGAACTCTGGTCCAGGACTCAAGAACACCCAAGTTCAAATTCAACCTCAGGCATTTACCAACTGTGTGATTCAGGCAGTTCATGTAACCTCTCTGTCGGCCTTAGTTTCCTCAATTGAAAAATGAGGAGAATAATATTATCCATATCATAGGGTTCTTGTGAGAATAAAAAGATGTTATTGTAAAGCTGTTTCCAAAGCTTAAAACACTATATAAATGCTTGGTGTTATTATCATTCTTTTACAGTAAGTCTTCCCTTTCTCTATAGGTTAGATTAGATGGTCCCTTACAACTCTCAAATTCTGTACTTCTATTAGACTATAAAGATGGGATTCTGATTCTGCCGTGTGAGGTGGTACATCTGGGATGTTTTAACTGGCTTCCCCTTATTGATTGGATGGTTCAGCATTGTTTTTCAAGTGATAAAATAACAGCTCAGACTTATTCTTTTAAAAATGTTGAAATTTAATATAATTTGGAAGGTATATAATTATAAAATTGACACAGAGATGCCAAGAGACATATGTTTTCACAGTGATTAGAAGAAGAAATCACAGAATAAACACAAAATTGCTCCAGGTTATCTTCTATATGGTTGTTGTTGAGTCATTTTTTTCAGACTTGTCCAATTCTTCATTAGCCCATTTGGGGGTTTTTTTGGTCAAGATACTGGAGTGGTTTGCCATTTCCTTCTCCAGCTCATTTTACAGATGAGAAACTGAGACAAATTGGGTTAAATGACTGGCCCAGGGGCAGCTAGGTGGCGCAGTGGATAGAGCACCGGTCCTAGAGTCAGGAGTTCCTGAGTTCAAATCCGGCCTCAGACACTTAACACTTAACTAGCTGTGTGACCCTGGGGAAGTCACTTGACCCCAATTGCCTCACTAAAAAAAAAAAAAAAATGACTGGCCCAGGGTCACACAGCTAGAAAGTGTCTGTGGCCACATTTGAACTCAGGAGGATAACTCTTCCTTATTCAAAGCCTAGAACTCTATCCACTGTACCACCTGAGTGCACTATGTATTGTTAAAACATTTTTAAGATGGTGTTCCCTTCCTCTCCACCTCAGATTTGATAAAGAGTAATGTTAAAATGCTAAAGTCCTTTAGAAACTAGTCAGGATGTTTCTTGATCATTTTCTCCCAAATATGTTAGTGACTGCATTGATGAATCTTGCTATTACCATACCTAGCCTAGAAACGATATTGATTTTTATTTATTCCTTATGTCACATATGAATTAAATAGCAATGTACAAAGCAATGAGTGCCTCAATGTTAAACACAACTCTATCAGCATATGAATTTTGTTCCTTTTTCTAAAGTTGACCTTTGCTTTCTTCTTCTAGCCTATATTGGACCATCTTATGTCACATAATTAACTGTGATCTCTCCTAACCATACCTTGGTTAAAAAAAAGAAAAAGGGGTATGCCTTCTTCTACCAAGTAATCCAATGTGGTGGGCTAGTCCATATTGGCCTCATGCCAATGCAATGGTAGCCAAGAGCCCAAAATTTCTAGTAAGGATTTTAAGAAATCAAAGATTTGTCTGAAGGCCGTGAAGAGATTAGAGTCTCTTCATCATATGAATGGGAAATTCTGTGTTTGGAAAGGCACAGTAGAAGAGATTGCAATAACTTTTCCTCCTATTCATTAAATAACTGAGGTCTCAAGTGCAGGGTACAAATTGGGCTGAGGATCTGTTATTTCACGCAAATACTAGATCAGCACACATCTGATAAGTTTCAACCCAAGAAGATAGCTCTCAGTTGGACTACACTATTTAGAGCTATGCTAGTGTTTGCAATAAACTCAGGAATGAAGCACTACAAAAATAAAACTGCTCTCTTTAAAATTGTGTTGTTAATAGTGTTTGTTTTTTTTTTTAATTCCTTGGATTAGTCTTGACATACTTCTAGGAACGTATATTAAGTGATGATGGATTTAGAGCTTGGAAAGATCTTTGAGGTTGAGTCTCCCCAGTTTACAGGTGAGAAAAGTAAGACCTTATAAAAGAAAGTGACTTGCCCAAGGTCATCCAGGGGGCTTGTGGCAGAGCCAGGAATCAAACAAAGCCAGATTATTTGATTCTAAGTCTAGTGAATTTTCCTCATTACCCCCACTGCTTTTATGTTGGGATAGAAATTGCTTAGTGAAAAAGAAAGTTTTCTTTTTAATTAATACTACCATTTGGCAAACATCTCAGTCTCTGGATACCCTTAAAATATCCATCACTATAATATAAACAAAACCTTTCCACTTGAAAGCATAGATGCTTATGTGTTCTGTAATTTTCACATTTGCATGAGCTGTACTATCCAGAGCCACATTTTTTTTCAGTCTGTGTAACAACAAGAACAATAAAAACGATAGCAAACATTTGTATCGCGTTTCAAGGTTTATAAAACATATTATGAACATATATCCTTTTGTCCTCATAATAACCCTGTAAAGTAATTGCTATTATTTCTATTTTTGAGATGAGGAAATGGAGGAAGACATATTAAGTAGGAAAGAAGGAAATAAGCATTGATTAAATGCCTATTATTTGCCAGGCACTGTTCCAAACTCTTTACAAATCTTATCTTGTTTTGTCTTCATAACAGTCCTATAAAGTAGGTGCTATTGTTGTCTCCAATTTACAGATGAGACAAACTCATCTGAGGAAAACTGAGATGAAACTGAGGCAAACAGAAGTTAAGTGACTTGCCCAAAGTCACACAACTAGTAAATGTTTGAGGTGGGATTTGGGTTCGGAGCCATCACTCTAGCCACTGCGCTACCTAGTTGTAAATATGATCCTAACTTTTAAAATGGAATATAGCAGTATTCAAAAGTTGATTTGCGATCTGATTGTCAAGGTCCTCTAAGTTTTGGAAACACCACTTTTCCTGCCTATCATTTCCATCGTGAGTTCCTGTCCTTCAGACCACTGGTGTCAAATTCATCTAAATATGGGAACCACTAGATGATATATAAGTATCCCCACTGGCTTCATCTTGAATTGGAAAACCAGTATTGCTAGCCCAGGGCAGCTAGGTGGCACATTGGTTAGAGTGTTGGGCCTGGAGTCAGGAAGACTTATCTTCCTCAGTTCAAATCCAGCTCCACCCATTAAATAGCTGTGTGACCCTAGGTAAATCCTTTAATTCTGTTTGCCTCAGTTTCCTCATCTGTAAACTGATTTGGAGAAGGAAACATCAAACTACTCCCCTTTGCTAAGAAAACCCAAATAGGGTCATGAAAAGTTGGACAGGTTTGAAAATGACTCAACAACACTGGTAGACAGGATGCGTAGACTACTTAAAAAAAATGACTTGTACTTTTTGATTTTACACCTATCATTTCTAAAGAGAATCCTCCTCCTCCTCCCCTTCCCCCATAATAGTGAGATTTCCATTGCAGCAAAAAATATGGTTAAACAAAACCAGCTAACACATTTACCAAATCTAGAAATGTAGCAACATCCCACTTAATTTTTCCAAACATGCTTTGTACATCCTCACCTATGTGACTAGACTCATTCTTTTTCTTTTGCCATTGCTACCTACAAAAAGCATGCCACCATGAAATTGATGTATGATACAGATAAACTTCTCTGGGCAACCAAATTTTGACATAATTTTCCATAAGCCCTCACTACAGACAGTATCAATGACCTTGGTCAGATCGATGAACATTGTATGTATTCTCTATCTATAAGCCATATATATATATGTGTGTGTGTGTGTGTGTGTGTGCGCACGCACGCGTGCATGCATGTTTATGTATATGTATATGTGTGTATACACATACATAGATATTCTTATGTCTTATCTAACACATTCAAATGTAAGCTCAGTGAGAGTAGAGAACAATTCATTCTTTGTATTTGTATATCCAGGTATAGTGCTGATTCCACAAACTATCTCCCCCCACCCCCTTCTTTACTATTTGAGGGCAGGGATCTCATTTTCATTTTTTATTCTTCTTTGTATCACTCCAGTGGTGTGAGCATTTCACCTAGAATATAGAAGTTGCTCCATACACATTACTTGAGTTGGATTAAATTTTCTCTTGTTTCTTTTATTGTCATCATATGTATATTTATGACTAATTCAAACTTTTATTATATATATAAAGCAATAAGAATGTCCTCATCTAAATGACTAATAAATTGATTGAATAGTACAAGGTAAAGGATCAAGTCCTGGAATATAAGAGTAGAGACCTTGTTGCATGTTAACACTGACCTCTTAACATGATTTGGATATGATGTTCCACCAGCTATAGACACACTTCTCTGAGTGATTATTGTATCCTATTTCAATCAATATTTATTAAGAGCCTATTGTGCATCAGCATGGTGCTAGAGTCTGGGGATACCATAAAAAAATAAAATAATTTCTACTCAAAAATACCTTAAAATTTGATGCAAGGAACTACAAATGTAAACATATACATATACCTTTTTTTGTTTTTATGGTGAGGCAATTGGGGTTAAGTGACATGCCCAGGGTCACACAGCTAGTGTTAAGTGTCTGAGGCTGGATTTGAACTTAGGTCCACCTGAATCCAGGGCTGGTGCTCTATCCACTGCGCCACCTGGCTGCCCCTACATATACCTTTTTAACTATGCGCATATACATAATAACAATAAAACTAATAAAAACAGATGAAAAGTAGTTAAATACATAGCAATTTGAGAGGAATAAGGAAAGACTTTATGCAGAAGATTGTGCTTGATTTGTATATTAAAGGAAGAGGACTCTGAGGTGGGGTAATGGAGGAGAGAATTTTAGGATATGGGATGGTTAGTGCAAATGCATAGAGATGAGAGATGAATTGTCACCTATGTGGAATGGAAAAAAAAAATATTTTGGCCAGATGAGAAAGAGAGAAGAGGTCAAGGGAAGAAAAAGGGACTGGGAGAGGGGGGAAGAAAGAGAGAAGTGAATAATATCTGATGACACCAGAAACTCAGGTTGGATTCAGGTTGTACAAGATTTTGGATTTCAGCAGAAATCTTTATTGAAGGCAATGAAGTTAGAGAGTGGATAGAATGTGGACCTTTGAATCAGGAATACCCTAATTTAAAGTGTGCCTCAGGTACCAACTGGCTGTGTGACACTGGGCAAGTCAGTTAACATCATTTAGGCTCTGCTTTTGTTATCTATAAAGTGTAGATAATAATAGGATATATCTCACAGGATTGTTGAGGAGATCAAATGATATAACACACATAAAGCACTTTGCAAACCTTAAAATACTACCTATATCCTAGCTGTAATTATTATTATTAATAGTGATGGTTGTTGAGTCATTTCAGTCATGTCCAATTTGGGATTTTCTTGGCAAAGTGACTTGCCATTTCCTTTTCCAGCTTATTTTACAGATGAGGAAACTGAGGAAAACAGGGTTAAGTCACTCATCCAGGTCTTCCTGACTCCAGGCCCTGTGCTCTATTCACTGTACCACCTAGCTGCCTAGTAGTAGGAATAAGAGTTATTCTAGAGATTTCACCATCTTGACTGTATGAGTAATCTGTCAGATGCCTTGATGAAATTAACCTACTCTGCCAATAGAAATTTCTTGCTGTCTCTCCTTTTTGAACTGTTCTTCAGTCTTTGGCAGGAGTCTCTTACCTTTTATCATAATATGGTTACAGAAAACTAAAGTCTGTTCTTTAATTTCATCTACTTTAATGGTTGTTCACAAACCACATCTTCCTTTCTCTTCCAATGTCATAATTTTCATTTTGGGATTTGGATTCAGAAGAGCTTAATTTGATCCCTGATTTTGCTACTTACTCCCTATAGGAACTTGGATAAGTCACTTACCTTCCCAAGGCCTCTTTGTATAAGGAAGATGTTGGACTAGAGAATCTCTAAATTCAGGTCATATCTAAATCATGTGATGCTATCTGTGGTCATAACATTAGTTCCTCCAAGTTTCATATTCACTATATTTCATAATCAGTAGAGATATATTTCTGGTCTACATCCCAGTAGTTCATATATTGCAAGTATCCAGCTCATTTTGTTAGGGCCTGGAATGGAAATCTGTAAATTGGTTCAGTTCACTCAGTGAAGAACAATTTTCTAAGTCTTCTGTCTAGATGACTGATCCTTGAAAGTCAAAGATCAATACATTTCCTAAGATTAATGAACTTCACCACATGATGGAGTAATAACTTATTTTGGACCTCTTCAACTCTACATACCTTACTGTCTTTTCTGCCTTTTGTCATTTTCAAAGAAATTTAAACTCACATTTAAAAATTTGAAAGGTACTAAGGGAAAAAATGAACCTTAAGTGTCTATCTGCAGGGAACAAAAGCCAGAAAAGCAAAGTTAAGGAAATAAGGAGTGTTTAGTACGTTACTTTATGACAACCAAAAATTATATGAGAACAGAATGAAAATTGAAATATAAGGGTTTTTATGAAAATTGGTTAAAATTTTACATGTGAATTCCAACCTGTTATTAAAATTTTCTGAGCCAGACAGAAAATTGAATGCAGACAAGGAATAGCACTCAGTTGACAGTGACATTCTTTGACAGAGCCATTCTTTGCATATCAGCATTGCTAATTATATTCAATCTGACAGCAGTGCTTTAACCCATTCACCAGAGGAAGCTGCTTCCTACAGGACCACTGATCTAAGCTCTCATTTGGATGTCAGTCTAGCCCAAGAATGTGCATTTTGAGTGTATATTTAATTGTGAATCACTATCATAAAAATGTTGAATATCTTTTCCCCTCAGCATAGTGTTGCATGCTTATAACCCCTTCCACTTGGGGGCCACATTTCAAACCACACTAAAAAGAAGGGAGGAAAAGACTTTCCCTCAGGCACATTTTAATTTTGTTGTATGAACAAGACAAGTTTGATCATCAGAATGGCAATGTTTTGCTAACCAATTTGTATCGTAGGCATTGAAGCAGTGAAAGATTTGGGTTAATTGGTGGCAATACATTTGTAGGATATGATATAATATAGAGATTTAGGAATTGAGATGGTAATCTTATCTAAAACCAAAGCAATCATGCCAATAAAAATATCTCTTTTTATTGGATCATATATTTAAGGGTGGAAAGCAGCCATAATGGTTATCTAGTTTCACTTGCTTATTTTCCATATTAAGAAACTGAGGTCCAATAAAGGTAAATGACTTGATCAATGTCCCAGAGATCACAAATTACAGAATTGATATACAAACCTTTAGGTCTTCCAGTGCCAGATTCGACCTTTTTCTATAGGACCAATCATTTTGTGGTTTCATGGATGTTGATTGTCTATTTTTTTTTTTCAGAGCGATGCGGGTTAAGTGACTTGCCCAGAGCCACACAGCTAGTAAATGTCAAATGTCTGAGGCCAAATTTGAGCTCAGGTCCTCCTGAATCCAGGGCTGGTGCTTTATCCACTGTGCCACCTAGCTGCCCCACTAGATTGTCTATATTAATCATTTGTTCTTATTTAATTTTCAATAGCTTTTTCCCAGTTAGGTGGCACAGTGGATAGAGTGTCAGGCCTGGAGTCAGGAAAATCTGATTTCAAATTCAGATCACGATCCTTACTAGCTCCATGACTATATGCAGGTCACTCAACCTTTATTTAACTCAATTACAAAATGGGGATAATAATAGCATGTACTTCATAAATTTATTGTGGGGATCGAAGACTTTATTTTAACATAATTAACATAGCACCTGACACATAGCAGGGCCTTAATAAATGTTTGTTCCCTCCCCTACCTTTCCATCAAATCAATTTTTGTGTTTTTTTGGTGAGGCAATTGGACTTGCCCAGGGTCACACAGCTAGTAAGTGTTAAGTGTCTGAGGTCGGATTTGAACTCAGGTCCTCCTGAATCCAGGGCGGGTGCTCTTTCCACTGCACCACCTAGCTGCCCCCAAAACAATTTCTTAAAGCCCCTTTACCAAATAAATATTTAACTTACATCACAATGACTAAGGCTCTGAAATCACTCAGTGAAGAACAGCAGATTTATGTGAATTTTCTCAGATATGCCCAACTTTGCTCTCAAAAGGGCTAACTTTCAGGGTTATTTTTCTATGGGAAGTTAAAAAGTAGGAACATTGGATTTAAGAAGTAGTATCAGGAGTTATTTAGGGATAATTATGATAATTAGTGGAAAAAGAGAATAAGAAAAAATAAAGGTATGATCATTTGTGAGTTCTTAGTATAACTTTAGATTCTAGGTCTCTAAACCAGATTTGGAACCTTTTATAAATTGCATAGATTTTTAAAGGAACTGGCTGAAGGCATACATTCTTGCCAAATGTTAATTTTGATGAAAACCAGTGTGGTGGTATAAAGATCCCTTCTCTGGTTGGCAGGTTAAATTGCTCAAGATTAGTGGACTCTACCATATGATAGACTATTAAGTAGATTGGAACCTATCCCAAACCAAGGCCTGATTGAGAGATAGCTTCATTTAAGATGCTGAAAATGACTCTAGGACCACGAATGATATTCTACATTAATAAGACCTAATAGAAGGAAGAAATCTATTTCATATTGGGGCAATTGGTTATCAAGGTCCTTGTTGAGCTCCAGACTTTCCTAAGTACCCAAACTGGGGCATTTTGGGATTGCTGGAGTAAAGAGTAAAGAGCAGACAGTTGTAAGGAAAGGTATAGCAGATCTCCTTAGAATCATTAGGTTATATAGTTGGGTATAGCTATATTTCATAGTTTGCTAATAATTTACTAGGCACACAAAAAGCAAAACAACTACTTATGGTTACATGATGGAAGATAGTTTTCACAATGGAGGAGTGCTAAGCTGGCAATTGCCTTCACTATCTGAATGTCCTTCAGCACAATGCAGGGAAGAGGTCAACTGAATACTTAAGAATTTATATTAAAATTCAAATCCTTCTCACAATGAGTAAAAATGTTGATAATGTATTAATGGTAAAATTTTCCCTTATATCACTCTTAATACCTTTAACTCATTCCAATTATTTAATTTGCTATAAAAGTTGGTTAAAATTTTACATGTAAATTCCAACCTGTTATTAAAAATTTCTGTCTTCCATAATTAAATGTTTTTCAATACAATGCAGAGAAGAGGTCAATTGAATATTTAAGACTTTATATTAAAATTTGAATCCTTCTCACAATGAGTAAATATCTTGATAATGTATTCATAGTAAAATTTTCCCTTATATCACTCTTTTTGGTTTTTTTTGTTGTTTGTTTTGTTTTGTTTTGTTCTTTTGAGGGGCAATGAGGGTTAAGTGACTTGCCCAGGGTCACACAGCTAGTAAGTGTCAAGTGTCTGAGGCCAGATTTGAACTCAGGTCCTCCTGAATCCAGGGCTGGTGCTTTATCCACTGTACCACCTAGCTGCCCCCTATATCACTCTTTTTCTTTTTTTTTTTTTTAAGTGAGGCAATTGGGGTTAAGTGACTTGCCCAGGGTCACACAGCTAGTAAGTGTTAAGTGTCTGAGGCCAGATTTGAACTCAGGTACTTCTGAATCCAGGGCCAGTGCTCTATCCACCACGCCACCTAGCCGCCCCCCCCCCCCATATCACTCTTAATACCTTTAATTCATTACAAGTTGTTCAGATCTTCTATGCACCTTGGCTAAGGAGTTAAAAATCTTTTGGTGTGAGTATAAGACACAAAATATAATGATCCAGTGGTATCATTGTAAAGTGGTCTTATTAGAGAGAGTGAATAACCATGTCTAGATTAATCCTCTTTTTTTCCTAAATGAAGCAGTCATGTCTGGGTTGAGCATTATTAGTGTTTATTGCTGGTATTACATAAAGGTCTATATTGATCATCAAATTAAAGCAGGGCTTGAGATAGCAAGGTGTGTGACAGTTGAGAATTATAAAGTCATCAATGAAATGAGGAAAGCAAGGGATTTGGGCTGGTAGCCATGGAGATGGTACAGCTGTATATTGCTAATAGTAAGTGAAGGCTATCAAACACAAAAAATAAAGCCAAAAAATTTTCTCTTTTCCTGGGAAGATTAAACAGTAGCTTCCAATAAAATATTATAGCACAGCAAACTCTTGTTAGAGCCTTTTAAAAACTAAAAATAATCTAAAACTCTACAATAAATATCCCCCAAGCACAATGGCAAACTTTTTTGTGTGTGTGAGGCAATTGGAGTTAAGTGACTTGCCCAGGGTAACATAGCCAGTAAGTGCCAAGTGTCTGAGGCTGGATTTGTACTCAGGTCCTCTTGAATCCAGGGCTGTTGCTCTATTCACTGCACCACCTAGCTGCCCCAATGGCAAACTTTTTGATGGGTGCTGTTTTTGGATAGAATGCTGAGAAATTATATTAACAGTTATGAAAGCAAGATCATAAAGCACATGGAACAATTAGGTATTAAGAGAGATTCCACATATTACCAGATGGAAGTGGAAGGAGGTTGGTAGATGATGGTAGCTCCAAGTAGGAGGGTTGCAACATAGGTTAGCAAAAGAAATTCCTCACTCTTCCCATCATAACAGATCCTCATTTTAAATTCCTGAACTGCTGTATAGAGCTACATCTAGGGCAGGGTGTGTGTATCTCTGTTCTAAGCCACTGACATTGGGAGTACTCTTTTCTCTTATTGGTCTTCAGATTTAATCTACATCTAGGAATATGTGTCTAAAAATCTGACTTTAACCTATTGTAGACAAAAGAATATGAGTCCTAAGGGCAGCTAGGTGGTAAAGTGGATAGAGCACGGGCCCTGGATTCAAGAGGACATGAGTTCAAATCTGGCCTCAGACACTTAACACTTAGCTGTGTGACCCTGGGCAAGTCACTTAACCCCAATTGCCTCACTAAAAAAAAAAAAAAAAGAATATGAGTCCTAAACTTGCTACAAAAACTTGGAAGGTATGGGTGGAAGAAAAAGGGACTAGGAAACTGAGAGAACTAAGAAATGGAAGTGGCCAACCAGAGGAACTACAGGTATCCCTTCCACATCATGACTTTCCTCATCACACTTCTGATATATCATGGGTCAGCATAAGAAAATTAAATGGGAATATTTGGGGAGCTTTGTGGAAGCCTCAGATAATACACAAAGGCCAGCAGAGGACACAGAAAAAGTTTAGAAACTCAGAAATGCGTGAAATATGTGTGTAGTATTGTATAATACCAACATATTTATATTTTAATATTATAATAATTCAGACTTATTCTCTGCGACGAGTAAAGGGCCAAAAAATTTATGAAGAGTTTATAGTTTGAAGATGACCCCCCCTTCCCCTCCCCCACCTTAACCTCCCACAATGTGGAAGGGATAATGGTATTGCTTCTTATAGAACTGAGCGAAAGTAGGTCTGAGATTGAGAGGCATCATAGTATAGTCTTTTGAGTAAAAATCTGCCATGAATTGGGAGACCTAGCAACTACTCCTGAGATTTCTTTTTACTCTTTGCATGACATTGGGCAAGTACCTTTTATGAGCATCTCCTTCCTTTATCTATAAGATAAGAGGACTAGAATAGGTATAAGAGCTATAACATTCTGCTTTCACATTCTATGGTTATTTCATATCAGTTTTTCACATCCTGTATATCATCATTTGCCAGCTCACTTTATATTGAGGAATATTTCAGGTGCTTTGGGGAAGATGTTAAGATAATACCTACTCTATCTCCTTAGGTTGTTGGGAGAATCATATGAGATAATAGAAATGAAAGCACTTTAGAACAACATGTCAATATAAGTTATGAAATCCTACACGATGATAACCTTCTTTAAGGTCTGCAATTCTATGAGAATGACAATGCTTCAAAAACAAAGCAACAGGTAAATACAGATTAACTTATCAGCATAGCCATGTTGGTGAGGCGTAGCACCAAGTTACAATCACAATACTCTCAATTTTGCCTTTACACTCTGCATCTAGGAGAAAAAACTTCTTTTTTGTTCTGTATCTAATGTGCATTTTTGTTCTCCATGACTTGCTGAGTTTAAATCCCATATTCCCGCTGAATGTATATTATTTCTTCATCACTTCCATTGCTTATATGAATGCTCATGTAGAGGCAGGGTTTTCCGTTAACTGTGACACCACCATTAACAGTAGTTGTACAGTGACTATAAGCCTACTAGTAGACATCAATTGCCTTCACAATAAAAATGACTGTCTTCTCTAGATGACTAAACAGGATGTAAAATACATTTAAGAAGATTATGTGGCTCTGTATAACATTGGTAGGTTTGCCTTGTAATGGTATCTTACATGTGTGGAGTGCTCAACAATTCTCAGTGTTTTCCCAAAGACCCTCAGAACAGCTCTTTCAAGGACACATAAAAGCTAATATTATTATTCCCATTGTACGCATCAGGAAACTGAGGCCTTAAGTGATAAGCCTAAGACCACACACCAGTAAAGTGACACAGTTGGAATAAGATCCTAGGTTTTCTTATATTCCTAGCTGAGTATTTTCTCAGTGTAATAGAAAATTCTGACAACAGACTCTGTCCTGGTTTTGATTGTCTATGAGTTCTAGCATGTTATTTGTCACTGTAATATTAAGCAATTATAGTAATAATGAGATAAACCTTCCTGGACCTCTCTGTCTTGAAGAAAATATGGTGATATTACGTAGGGCATGGGGCAGCTAGGTGGTGCAGTGGATAGAGCACCAGCCCTGGAGTCAGGAGGACCTGAGTTCAGGTTGGGCCTCAGACACTTAACACTTACTAGCTGTGTGACCCTGGGCAAGTCACTTAACCCCAATTGCCTCACCAAAAAAAAAAAAAAAGAGAGAGAGAGAGAGAGAGATTAGGTAGGGCATGACTGGAATTATATGTTTTATGTTCCCTAGCTCCACTGTAGAATGCTTGAAAAAAAAGTAATATTTTTTAGAATTTTTATTTCTATAAATGGAGAGAATGGGAGCATATGTGATTATAAACAACAGAAGAGTTGTAGTCTTGTTGTTCCTATAATTTTAGGATATGAAGAATTTTTATGTGGGAATTGGGATAGTTACTGGACCTGTGATTTCATTTATACAGATACCAATGCAGTCACTTCTTTCTATGCAACTTACAGTCATAGAGAATTGCCTATACTTTAAATCATAGAGAAGTTGACTTGCCCAGTCTCACGTGACAAGTATATGTCAGAAGTAGTCTTGAAGCCTGACTTCAAGACCATTTATTTAATGACTATGCCTAAAAGGATTTCATTTTTATGAATGATGTATTATTTTGGCTTCTCTTCAGAATCCTATGTAAAAATTACAATTTTAGACTGGATGATCTCAAACTCCTTTTCAGCGATATTCTCAAACTCTTACAGGATGTTGATGGGAGAAATGAATTAGAACATAGGGCCAGTATGTTGTTCATTTTCCCATGGTGCTTTGGACTAAATATATATTTGATTACTTTACATTATCAGATGATGCAGCTTCCTTGGATTATTTTATGCATATACATCCTACCAACCAAATTTTAAAATAGTTTTCCAAGACTCTTTTTGAAACAGAATAAATGATTATTTTTCCTTTTTTCTGTTCTGTGTCTATAAGCATCCAGACATTTCAGAAGCTGTATTTCTGATTAATTGCACATGTGTGTTCTGTGATTAATATAGTTGCCTTTTTGAGTTTCTATCATGAACCCTGGTCTCTCCTTCCTCTACATTCTTTTCTTTGCTAACCTCATTCCCTCATGTAGCTTAGCTACCACCTCTATTAAGATTATTGGCAAGTTTACATACCCAGTTCTTCCCTCAACTCTAAACTCTATATCCATATTTCTGTGTATTGAATATTTCTACTTGGAAATCCAACCACCACTTTAAACTCAGTGTTTTCCAATCAGGCTTGTTATCTTTCTATCTAGACTCCTAGACTGGTTCCTGCTTTTGACTTTATGATTTCCATTTAGTGTGTGTGTGTGTGTGTGTGTGTGTGTGTGTGTGTGTGTGTGTGTGTGTGTGTGTGTTTGTGTATAGGGAGAGAGAGAGAGAGAGAGAGAGAGAGAGAGAGAGAGAGAGAGAGATACCCATATACCCAAGTTCTAACCTTGGACTGTATTGCTTTCCTCTCTCTCTAAGATAATAATACTTTTTTTTGTTTACCAATTTCTTATACAGCTACAGACTTAAACAAAAATAAGCAGGTGATATAATAAATAGACCGTTGAACTTGGAATCAGGAACACCTAAGTTCAAATCCTATCTCAGACATATTACCTATGTGGCACTAGGGATGTTACTTAACCTCTGTCAACCTGTTTCCTTATCTGCAACATGGAGATAATTATAGAACTATCTCATAGGGTTTTTGTGATGATCAAATGTGATAACATATATAGAGCACTTTGTAAGTCTAAAGTGCTATGTAAATGCCAGTTATTATACAATCATATTTTAGACTCTGTCTCTTTCATATCTGAAACATCTTTCTGATCAGACACTTCTTTACTCCCATTACCTTTTTACCTCATTACCTCCTACCTAGACTTTTGCAAAAAATCTTGTCTTCTTACCTCCACCCTCTTTCCTCTACAATCCATCCCTTATTCAATGACCAGAATAAACTTACTTAGCACAGATTTGATTATGTTATCCTCTGTTCACAAATTTTCAGTGGTTCCATATTACCAACTGAGTGAAGTTCATACTTTTGCTTGACTTTCAAGCTATTCATTTAACACTGGCAACATTGTACCTCTCCAGCTTTAACTGATATTATTCTCCCCACCCCATTTATTTTCTATACTTTAGCAATAGAAACAATTTATGCCTCCAAATGCACGTCACACTTTACACTCTAATGCCTTTATTCAGCTGTGCCCTATGTCTACAATATCCTATCTCCCAATTTTGGCCTCTTAAATTCCTACCCTTCTGTTTAAAACTAGATCAACTACTGCTTCTTTCTTTCTTTTTTTTTTTTTTTTAGTGAGGCAATTGGGGTTAAGTGACTTGCCCACGGTCACACAGCTAGTAAGTGTCAAGTGTCTGAGGCCGGATTTGAACTCAGGTACTCCTGAATCCAGGGCCGGTGCTTTAACCACTGTGCCATCTAGCTGCCCCCTGCTTCTTTCTTAAAGTCTTCACTGATAGCACAGTTAGTGAACTTTCAAGTTTATATAACACTTTGTTTAGTTCCATAATGTATGTCATATTGTATGTTATAGTTATTTGCATCCTTGTCTTATATGTACACTAGAATGAAAGCTCTGTAAGGATAGTGTCTGTTTAATCCAAAATTAGTATCTCCTTCAGTGTCTGGAATAGTCGTCTGTACTCCATGGACAGTTAATATACTGAATGCATCATTTATTGTATTGTTAATTAGTTGAATAGTTTTAATCCTATCTAAAAATTGTTAGATTTCAAGAACTGTGGCCATAAGGTCAGGAGAATTTTAGAAAAAAACATTGGGATAACATGCAGAAATGTTTAGAGAGTCTGACTTGACTGTGCCCTAGAAAATCATAGAAACTTCAAAGTGGAACTTGAAGTCGTACTTAAAATGTGCTACCTTTGACATTATCATTTAGCTTTTTCTTGAATATCTCAAATAATGGAGAATTCACTAGTTTTGAACAATAGTGATGATTCAGAGGTTAAATTATCCTCTAACATTCAGGTGAAACACCCTCCATCTTTTATATGACCTTTTCCATTGTTTTCAACATTACTGCATTTTTAATGAAAACTAAGATCACATTCTTCACTCTTCTGTCTATTTATCATACTTTTGAATTGAATTGAGCATGTGAGTATCTAAATCTCCTTGATCTTTTCCACATACTTTCTAGTAATTTTTTCTCCATCTAGTATTTATCAAATTGATTGTGTTAACCCAAGTGGAGGATTTTATATTTACACTAATAAACTCCATTTTGTTAGTCTGGAAGATTGGAGTAAAACATGTCTTCTTTGGCATTCTGTCTTCTAATATGATAGATATAATAAATATGATAACTAAGCCTCCCAATCATCTTGTCTATTGCCTTCTAAATTTCATGGAGACTAACAAAGTTAGGTTTGACATGTAGAATACTCCAGCTGTTTGAATGAGTGAGCCTGTTCTCTCATGGGCTAATGAAGGCACAAAAGCTCCCCAGATTGTGAAGTAGAGTTGGTAGAGTGGAGTTCTCTGATACTTGACTAGGCTTAAAATTCTCCTGCATTTATACAGTCATTGTTGTTACACATTACATCTCTCTCCTATCCCTGAAAACAAAATCTTGCTTCATATCAATCCTCTTTTTGGATACTGTCCTAACTCTGCTATATCTATTGTTGCTGTATGCCTCTGAACCTTGCTAGCTAATCCACTTACCTATGAAGCTGTTGTTATTAGCAATTTTTTCTCTACGCCCTGAATTTTATCTCTTCTGTTTATTACCTTTCCCACACCATTCCCCAAAGAGAAAAGAGCTCAGACACCCTATTCATGGACTTTGGCCATGGAGCATATGGGCCATATGAAGTAGTACAAGTCACACCCTCTTCTAAGTCAATAATAATTATTCATATTAATTATGTTTATTAGAATATAGCTGTTCCCCAGAAGAATAATGATCAAATTCTCATTATATCAGACAAAAGGTAGAATTTCAAAATGCAGAAAGGATTGCTGACTTAAACCAACCAAGGATCTAAAAGATCTTTAGGATGATCCAATCTTGTCATGAGACAATCTAAGCAGGGAGACATCATTTTTTAAAAGATGAATACCAAGCAAGGCAGTCCAAAAGCAGGATTTAGGAGAGTTATAAACAATATTATTGTACTCTCTTAAATATGTCAGTGATGGACAAAATTCCCAGTTTTTACTTGAAGTATTAATCCCATTCAAATATCTTACTAGCCTCCACCTGAACACCCCTAGTAATAGTGAACCTATTAACCTCCTAAGTAGTAATTCTATTTTTGGACATCTGTAATTATTGGGAGGGCTTTTTCCTCCCTAATTTAATTTTCTAGCTGCCAAGATAAGGATTATCTTTTTAACTCATTTACTTTTTTCCTTTCCCTTGCTCACACAAACCTTTTATTTAATCTAGAGTGGCTAAAAAGAATAAACTGCCAGTTTAAGGAAGAGATTGGCACTTCATATAGCTAAACTATGCAGTTTGGGGGCGATAGTACAAAATGATTTTTTGTTTCTATTTAAATAACCTGAAAATTTCAGATTTTAAAAAGACTGTCAGTGACAATATAATTATTAACAGAAATTCAACCATCTTCAGTCAAAGACTAACACAATCATTTAAACTAAAACTATAGTTATGTAAGATGTCTTAGGGTACTTTTCCCAACTTTGACAATAAACTCTAATTAAATTTTAGCTATGAGTTAGGATATTATTTTCCCTTTGGGATTCGATTTTGAACATTATTGGCACACAAATGAATATATCTTTTGGCTCTAATGTGCAGACAAAGCCATAAAACTTATTGAGGCTTAGAAATCATTTTAGTTATGTTTTAGATTCAGTTTTCAAAGGTCAGTTTCTCCTTTTACATCCAGTTATTTCTCAGTGATCAACAAAAATTCAGTGGGAATTTCAGGTCAATTAGTAAAGTGCTCTTTGACTCTGTAATCCAAATGACCTTCCATTTGGGGGAATACTTTTCACAGAAAAAGGTTTGGAAGTAAACTTTGTATTATCCTTTCTCTCCTTTGATGCCCAGTGGAATTTGAAGGTTATGTAGTTCTGAAACTTTTTTGAAGGGTGAACAAGTTATCTGTTATCTGTTATCTAAACATCATATATGTTAAGTAGAATGATTGAACATATGGGAGATTGGCCCAAGTTTCCTTAACCGTTATGGCTATTGATTGTTGACAAGAAAAAAAATTAAAAATTGAAGCTTGTACTTCTAATAAATACTCAGAATACAAATATACTCCAGTGGCCAGTGAAACTCCTTTCCATGTTTTGGGAATGGGGGGATAAAGGAGGACTTACCATTGTGTTTGTTAAACATTTATAAATGACATAAAAATCTAGTTCAAAAAGCATTACAAATTGGAACAGCTGTGGATCATTTCAGATTAAGTGAATGTCTTAATTTTATGTAATATAATTACATCTTATTTTGAACAGGAAATACTTTGAAAATTTCTTAGTTCTGGGGCATTAATACATTAAGTAAACTACCTAAGAAATTTTCATTTTGTTGTCATAAAAAACTAGTAATCAATCAATTGATGTCTGTTTTGTCCAATGACATAACATCTTGTGATTGATTTCTTGGCCCAGATGATCATCTTCATTATTTCAATTGGTCTTAATGTCATTGATACGGGTAGACTTTCCAATAATATATGTTAAAATCCATCAATGCCTTGTCCTGTGTGATATTTTTTTTTCCTTTTTGGTCATGGCCTCCCATGAATCACCCTTTGGGAAGGCTACCCAGCAGCACAACACTCTACTGTCCATCTGCTATATCTGTTGTACCTTATTATTCCTCTATAACTTACCTTCCTTTCCTGATCATATTTTTCCAATCATTTTTACTAAGAAAATATATTTTAAATAAATTACAAGATATGTAATTGTTTTGTACCTCTTCAGTTAAGGATAAACTATTTCAAATGGATAAAGTAATTCCATAGATTTATTCACATTCAAGCTGTCAGTGCTGTTTACCAGTATCTCCATTAAACCTTTTGCCAGAAGGCTTCAAATGCTGAGATTCCGATGATGTGATAATTAACTTTTGATGGCAGGAAACAAGATGGAGAAGGCAAAACTAAAGGATTGGCTAACTCAGAATTTGGATAATTGGCCCTTGAAAAATTGAATTAACCCACGTTCAGTTGCTTAACTAGTCTAGGCTATGAGCCCCCACCTAGAGTATACTTGACTAACTAGGTTATGATTAATGTCCCAGTCTCTTGGGCCTTAAATGATTGGTGCACATCAAAATCTTTTGTCAGACAATTTAGTTCTGGAATAGGAAATAGTTTGTCCCATCTGGGAAAAAATAGCAAATCATGTTTCAACCTAGGCAAATTCTGGAGAGTTAAAATCAGTAAGTATGACCAATAAACAGAAATGTTAATACTCTACACATAAGTGAAGAGTCAGCTCTGTTTTTTGACCGTTTGTTATCACAAATGAACTTTCAAGTCATAGAGTTGTTTTTACATAGATACAGTTAGTGCTACTATAGGAATCTTAAAGCTTTAAAGTTATACAATTTAATGCATTACCTTAGAGCCACCCAAATATTAAGCCTGATGGTATTATTATCATTAGTACTGATAATAATAACTATTAATACTGATGGTGGTAACATCAGTAACTCTGCACCAACAGATCTTAAAGTAAAAATTGCAGATAAAGCCACACATTTGCATCACCCATGATGTATGTTAAATCACAGGTCTGGCCAAAGGTGGGGGATGAAAACCCCAATACAAGAGAACCCCCCAAATCTTATGTTAACCATTCATGTATTCTAATATACATGATTCCAATCTTTTTATAAAAAACAGGTGCAATTACTCTTTTTCCTCACTACTCTTACATTTACTTATGTAATTAACAACTTTGTAGAGTCACAGGCTTATAGAAAATTAAATTTGGAATTACTTTAGGGGCCATCCATACAAAAAATAAGAGCTATGTTTGGCCCTCCAGTTCCAATTTGTGGACGCCTGATAGTTCAAATTCCCTTCAAACTTTTTTTTTTAGTGAGGCAATTGGGGTTAAGTGACTTGCCCAGGGTCACACAGCTAGGAAGTGTTAAGTGTCTGAGGCCAGATTTGAACTCAGGTACTCCTGACTCCAGGGCCAGTGCTTTATCCACTGCTCCACCTAGCTGCCCTCCAATACCTAGTTTAGAATTATGCAAAAAGAGAGTTCAAACTGTAACCTTTGACCTAGTTATCTTAATATGGGGCATATGCGCCAATAAAGTAAAAAGTTTGTACCAAAGGTCCAATATGTAGAAAAAATATTATAGTAGCACTCTTTGTGGTAGCAAAGAACTGAAAACAAAGGGACTGCCCATGAATTGGGGAGTGCCTGTGAAAAATAAAGCAACCAAAAATAACAAACAAACAAACAAAAGCAACAACTTGTGTTCTCTGAATATGATAAATTAATATGACATAAAAATAATGAAAAATATGAGGGTTTCAGAGAAACCTAGGTAGATTTGTACAAACTGATGCTAATTTAAATAAAATATTCAAGAAAAAAATATAATGACTAGAGAAATATAAATGGAAAAAAATCACCAAAAAAGGTCTCAGTATAACTGAAAAACCAATGAAAAGCCCAAAGTAGAGAAAATGATTAATATTCTACCTGATGTCTAAGAAGCAGACTATTGCATGCATTGTCAGATGTGGTCACTGTATCAGATGTTTTAATTTTCTTTATTTTTCCCCCTTTGACACAATAGAGGATTCCATCTGAAGTATTTAGGATTGGAATGATTATAATGTAAAGACAAAAATTAACATTCAAAATAAAATAAAAAAGAAACCTACCATAGTTTCTGTTTGAGTAGGAACACTTGATCAAGTAATTATTTTCATGCTTGCCTGAGACTGGGATTCAAACCTGTTTGGGGCAGTCATATTCTAGGAAATTGGACTTGGACATTAAAGGCTCACAGTTGAACAGCCAGAGGCAGGAAGAAAAAATTGTATTCACTGTGATGTGGAACATTTATTACTGTCTGTTTGGTATTTGCTGTCAAATTTCCAGAATTTTAAAACAAAACAATAACCAAAAAAGCAAATTTTATTAAGTATTTAATTTCACCAAATTTGAGAAACAAGGGTCCTCACTGACAAACTCAACCGGCTCAGGACGTAAACAGAAAGGCAGTTTATTGAACACTTTTGCAAGAAAGGGTGTCTTTATGAGGGAGGCACACCCTAGTTATATCCCACCAACCTTTTACACCCCATGCCCAAGGCAAAAACCCCTTCCCCCATCTCCCATTAGCTGGTTATTACAGAAGATACAATATTTCCAGAGAAGCCCACTCATATTCCCCTTCCTCCCGTTACATACATCTTCATACATCGCATGTTCAAAAATAGTGGCTATCTCTACCTTTGGGGTATTAGCAGATAATATTCATAAGTTTATTAAGCATGCTCAGAAAGAAAGTTGAGTTTACTAAAGTACACTTGACCTAATCTAACTGAGAAAACCCAAATCCAGCCAGTTTTTGTTTTTCTTACTTTTGGACAGAAGTTGCTTCACTGTTTCTGAAATAAGTGACACAGTATTTTCATTTCTCACACCAAAGAATATAAACTCATTAACTTCAATTCCTTAAGATAGCATTAGTGATAATAAAAAATAGTAGCCAGGCCTTACATAATGTTTTGTTTTTTTGTTTTTGTTTTTTTTTGCGGGGCAATGGGGGTTAAGTGACTTGCCCAGAGTCACACAGCTACCAAGTGTCATGTGTTTGAGGCCGGATTTGAACTCAGGTACTCCTGAATCCAGGGCTGGTGCTTTATCCACTGCGCCACCTAGCTGCCTCCCTTACATAGTGTTTTAAGGTTTACAAGCTGCTCTACAAATACCTTATTTTATCCTTACAGCAATCCTAGGAGGTAAGTGCTATAATTAACTCAAAACGGAACTGATTTGTTCAGGGTCACACAGCTATTAAGTATCTGAGATGGAATTTGATCTCGGGTCTTCCTGACTGAGTCCAGTGCTCTATCCACTGCTCTATCTAGCTGCCCCCAAAAGCAGCTGTTTCTTAGTTATCAATTAACCTATATTGTGACTTATCCTAACAAAAGTGTTAAGCTCTCTTTAAAAAAGGTAGAATATATACCTTTTGGCTGGTGTCACATAGTAGACATTGGACTTGGAGCCAGGAAGAGCTACATAAATCTCACTGGTGACAATCTCTGTGAGTTTGTCACTTAACCTCAAAGCCTCAGTTTCCTCATCTGTGAAATGGAAATAATAATTGCACCTTCTTCACAGGCCTATTATAAATATCAAAGGAAGTAACATATATAAAAAATATTTCATTAACTTTAAATCCCATTCATTTTTATTAGTAGTATTCATCGACAACATGTGTTCATGTAATATTAACTACACAGTTCACCTGCATTCCAGTAAGGGTCAAGAATTTGGGGCTCCCTAACTATATTCAGGTTCATTTATCCAGGAAGATCTTAATTATTTTCTTTTTTCTCTGCAGGGCAATGAGGGTCAAGTGACTTGCCCAGGGTCACACAGCTAGTAAGTGCCAAGTGACTGAGGCTGAATTTGAACTCAGGTCCTCCTGAATCCAGGGCCAGTGCTTTATTTTAATGCTCTTTTCTTACTACTTTTCATGCACAGGGAAGGTGTGGGTTTGCAAAGATGTTGTGGGAGGTACTGGTGGGGACAGAGAGAGAAAGATGTTTTGTAGCAATATTAGAAGCTATTGTCATCCCTTCCAGTCACAGAACAAAGAGATAAATAGTTGAATGGAGATTGAGATAGAGGGTGGAATTGGAAGAGGAAGTTAGGTTTTTGTAACAAGATTGATTGAATAATAGAACTTCCCAGATCCTCCTGATACTCACAATGTACCTTTATAACTTGTCCAAAATGTTATGATTTCTCAGAATATTAGACATATATTCAGGTGTAATTACTAGATAGAATTCTCTGTCAGGGTCTTTTTAGTGTGAAATTTCCATTATGCATGTGAAATATGATTTAATTTGCAAAAATTATATCTACATACAGCTATTCAAAGAAATAATTCTATTGTATGGAGTGAAATATATGTTGCATAAGGTTTAAAACTCTGCTGTTGGAGATTACCTATCCCACAAGTTTTCTCTTTAGCATAGATAGCTGGGAGGTTGACTAGAGGTATTAGTAAAAGGGATTCTAAGCCACTTCTACTAAAACAATGGGGATAGTTTATTTTGTTACAGTAGAAAAGATGTATCTTGCTCCTAAGTGGGTCGGGGCTATTTCTGAGTTATAAGATATGATACGTTCTCTGAAAATCATTCCTTTGAATAACCAAATGAACTGTGAGCAATACTACCTAAAGAGTTGGAAAGGTATGTTTTTTTTAAAGGTTTGGAATTTTATCTCACTAAGGGTGAGGAATAGCCATTGCTGAAATCTTTAAAATTATCATTCCATAGTCACTATCACTATCAAACCATTTCCTTGATTAAAAAAAAAAATAACCCCCAAACACACTATTAAATTACATGAAAAGAAATGCCATTCATTGCCAGGAAGAATCTGAAGATGGCCTAAGCACAGATTGTCAGTTCACTTTAGCTTGCTGGGAATCCATGACTGCCTTGATCAAAAAACTTGTCATCGAATGCCTAAAAAGGTCCTCAGCAGACTCTGCTCAGAAAAATGAAAGAACATTTTGCTAAGACTTTGCAAATAACCGTTCCTAATTGATATCCCTAGGAATAGAAGCCAAGCAAAAAGCGGAAGGAAGGTCTCTGATGGAAAAGGCGATCCATATGTGCTGTAGAGAATTAAACTATATGAAAGGTCTTCTTTGGTGTTGTGGGGGTTTTTTTTCCTCCCAAATGCATGAGATATTTATGGTCTGGAAAAGCTGGGGTGGGAGGAATATTGGTTAATTCAAATGAGAGCAAAACATCCTCCAGTTTCTTTTTCCCATGTATGTCTTTTCTTCTCTAAGTGAACAAAGATCATGTTTTATACAGCGATCCATCCCTCACAGTGCTCTCTAAATGCTGGATGATTGAGTGAAAATATATATATAGCAATGGAATATAAGCTCCAGGAAAGAAGTGATCATATAATCACACATTTAGACCTAAAAATCTTCATATGCCCAGAACTACTGCACACATTTTATTAGTTTACCACATTCAATACTTTTTTTTGAGGGAGTGGCGGGGCAATGAGGGTCAAGTGACTTGTCCAAGGTCACACTGCTAGTAAGTGTCAAGTGTCTGAGGCCAGATTTGAACTCAGGTCCTCCTGAATCCAGGGCCAGTGCCACTGTAGCTGCCCCCTACATTCAGTACTTTAAAAAAAAAATGTTGGTTAAATAGGAGGGATAGATGTAATTTATATCATCTAAAATGCAGTGAACAGAGTACTAGGCCTAGAATCAGAAAGACTCATAATCTTGAGTTCAAACCTGGCTTCAGACATTTCCTAGTTGAGTGACCCTAGGCAAGTCACTAAACCCTTTTTGATTCAGTTCCCTCATCTATAAAGTGAGCTGGAGAAGGAAAAGGCAGACCACTGCAGTGTCTTTGCCAAGAAAACCCCAATAGGGGTCACAAAGAGGTGGACATTACTCAAACAAATGAACAGCAAACCCTACCACAACACCTTATGATACCTCCCTGCATCCCATATATACAGAGTACATTTTTAAAAATAAGAAACAAATATAAAGTATTTGATCTGAGATTACATCGATTTGCAATATGAGGCAGGAGAAATAACAATGGCTTTGAAATAAAAGAACCTAGCTCAAAACCCAGCTCTGACCCCTTACTACTTGTTAGATTTTGTTCAAGTCACTTAAATCTCCATGATCTTCAGTTTCTTGATCTGTAAAATGATATTTTTAGCTAGTTGGTCCCTGAGGCCCTTTCCAGATCTAAATCTGTGACCCTGACCCATAGTCTCAAGAGCATAGTGTTGAACTATAACACATAAACCAAAAAAAAAAATCACCTTCAACTTCATGTTCACAGCTTTGATAAATGTATTTTTTAATAAAGAACATTGACTGTTCTCTGAATAATGGACTTCTATGTCTGTTGACTGCCTACTTCTGCAAAATCATCACTTCTAGGGTCATGTGATTCTAATGTGAGCATAAAATATCAATGGGCTAAATTTCTTAAAATTCATGACTATTTTAACTGGCATCCATCATTGAAAGCAGCAGTCTTTCCAAGCATAAAATGAGTACCAGATTAAAATTTACTAACTGAATTGAAGATTGACAAGAAATGTAATTTCTCATTATTGTTGCTAATTAATTGATCTCCATATGAGGGACCTAGTTGTTTTTAATATGAAAACCTAATAGGAAGCAATGGCTGTTTTCCATTCTCTTCAAATTATCTGTTAAGGTTTTCTGAATCTCAAATAAAGATCATTTTAAAACAAATTTAGAAAGTGATATTTCTATGCCAAAAGAAATTTATTTTCAATATTTTCTTTAAAATCTAGCTCTTGGGGATTCTAGGAAACCAACTACATCTTGGTGTTTGGATTTGACTCTTCATAGCTACCCAACCAAGAAAAAAAAATGAATTTGGTTTTCCCTTCAGGACTCACACTTTAGTGTTTGTCAAAATGTGGACAGGGATTAAGCAATTTCTTTTTGTATTGTAGGGATTAACATTCCTTTTCAAATATCATGATTTTCATATTGTTTACTTAAATTACCCAAGTTAAACACAATTGAGAAGATTAAATGTTTCTAATTTGATAATTTTAAATCTAGAGGCTAGAGAATCTTGAAACATTTTCCAATCCGAGGCAACAAAACAAAACCAAGCAAAATTAGACAATGTTTACTTAAGGATAAAAGAAAACTGAATAGAGCCTAGAATAGATCTTTTGTATAATAAGAAAAACTAAAAATTTAGGAATTGATTGTATGTATACACACATGCAAACATACACATTTTGCCTCAGCTTTCCCACTAAAACATATAATGAAAAGAATACTAGCTTTAATATCATGGAGCACTGGGTCCAAACCCAGGCTCTTCCTTACTAGATTTGTGATGATGTATGTAAACATCCTTCAATTATTCACCTGTAAAATGGGAAGATTGGACTGGATAGTATCTCAGTTTAATTTCAAGTTTTACTTTTTGAGAGACTAAAACAATATCATATAAATTGTTGGCAGAATCAGAAAGCTTCAAATATAAAATGTCAGAGTATTTTGTGAAAATATTTTCAAAAGTTATGAAGTACCATACAGAAGTTTAGCGTCATCATTATTATAAATAAAAAATTAAAAGATTGACCTTTGTACAAATATATGAAGATACATTTGGATTCTGACATTACAAATTCAGTTGGCTCTATTTCACTGATATTGAGTGGAAAATGAAATAAAACCAATTTAGGTTAGATTCTTATATTTAGGCTGACAGTAAGTAGCAATTGACCCTGTTAATTATTTTTCACTATAGCTACTAGTAAAACCCTTTTTCACTATAGCTATTAAATATTACAGTTTATGAACCAAATATTGAATTAGGCTGTGATGAAGTTCAAAACAGGAGTATATGTATGTATTGTATGGGTATATACCTATAGACTGACTTATTTGAAAGCAAGGATGTGATATATGTGTTACAAATCAAGTTCAGCAATTTATGGATTGCCCTTAAAATCAGTCATTTTTTGCGGGGGAGGGGGGCAATGAGGATTAATTAACTTGGCCATTGTCTGAGGTTGGATTTGAACTCAGGTCCTCCTGAGTCCAGGGCCAGTGCTTTATCCACTAGGCCACCTAGCTGCCCCCCCAAAATTCAGTCATTCTAATCTACTTCCCTATCACCTTTTCCAGGCATGAACTTTTCAAAATATCAAAATTGAATTGAATTTCCCTTATTTATTTCTCTCAACTTTTGGTGGCAATGTAACAGTCAAGTTGCCAAAAGGGAGGATTGTTAGACTTGAACATTTGAAAGTACTTCAGCCACCACCTGAATTACTCAGAATTATATGGAAGAGATAACTGAAACTCCAAGAAGTTATGACTTGGCTAAATTCATTCAGGTTGGAGAGGTACAACTGAATCCAGTTCTTTTAACTCAAAATACAGTGTGCTTGATAGTATATCCCATTTCCTCTTAATGAAGAAAGGAGCAGAATCATATAGGACAGTCATTCCTAAGGAGATTGGTTCACTTATCTTTTACTAGCAAAGAGACAAAGCAAAGATATTTTAGGGAAATAGTAAACTATAATTATAACAAGGCTGTGCAGAACATACTCTCCAATTTAAAAGGTAGACCTGTTCAATAAATTAATCAATTCATTACTATTTCTATAAATGCTTTCTTGCTGTAAGGCACTGGGAATGTAAAGACAAAATAAAAAGTTCACCCAACTCTCAAGGAGCGTATACAATAGTATTTTGGGAGACAACATGTACATATATAAGTTTGTAGTAAAGCTTATAGAAAATTATTTCATAAATACAAGATAAATTTATAAGAATTTATAAGAATATATTCATGAGATTTTTATATTATTCTGATCTTGTACCCCCAAATCCCAAAAGATATGAGTCTGACATAAAATTTGATCAAGTATTTAGTACATAATGGCAAATCTTTGCAAACCAGACAGCACTGCCATGCTTTACTTAAATAAGCATCAGGGCCTGATTTATTTTAGCAAAAATTCTATCTGTGTGAAATCTTTATTATGGAGAAGGATATAAGGGTGTCTATTATAAATGATTGCATTAAAGAAAATACTTTCAGAGTAATGGAGAATAGAAGAGACAGCATTTGGCCAGAGTTGAAATCTTTTTACACTTAATGATTTTAACCACTGAAAGCACAGGAAATAACTTATTTTTCCCTACAGTAGTGTAAATCCCTAGTTAACATCTATATTTAGCAAGAACACTTTTGTAAATGCAAAGTTCTCTTTCCAATTATATTCTTTCTTCCTCTATCTAGCATGACAGAAGGGTTTGCTTTTGGAAAATTTCTCAGGGGTCATTTAGTCCATCCCCCCCATCATTTTAGGAAGTAAGTGGCAGATATGGAATTTGAAAAAATACCTTTTGATTAGAAATTCAACTTATATATTTATATGACACCAGACTGATAGTGAAATATAATTTATATGATCATAAGCTAGGAGCTTTTTATCACTGTAATGAAAAAATAAAAGCCCAGCCAAATATTTCATATGCTTTTGATAATGTTGCATTGATTTAGGAAATGTCAGTGAGTCAGTATAAGTTTATTAAGCATCTAATATATCCCAGGCACTGTTCTAAGTACTGGGGACACAAAGAAAGGGGAAAACCCAAACAAAAGAAAAAATTTCTGCTTTCAAAGAGTTCACAATCTAAAAGTGGAGGCAACATGTGACAACTGTAAAAACAAGCTATTCAGGATAAATTGGAAATAATCAAAAGAAAAAAGGCCCTAGAATAAAAGGAGTTGGGAAGGGCTTCCCTGCATATTGATGTTAGTAAACTTTTTATTTTAAAATGTTTACTTTGGACAAATAATTTAATTTTATTTTTTTCAAAATTTTTCCCCTTTATTCTTATTATTTTATTAATTAATTTTTTTGGTGAGGCAATTGGTGTTAAGTGACTTGCCCAGGGTCACATAGCTAGTATGTGCCAAGTGTCTGAGGCCGGAATTGAACTCAGGTCCTCCTGAATCCACAGCCATGCTCTATCTACTGTCCTACCTAGCTGCCCCTCCCCTTTATTCTTTAAAAAGTCATTTGCTTGAAAATCCTTGAATCAGCTACCTTGACCCCACTTTAGAATAATAATACACACAGAATACTCCACAGAATAATATCCCAAAGAGAAAATAGGAATTTTTTGGAAGATCCCTCGGAAATATCCCAACTATCTAGGAGTGGTAGATCTCTTGAATTCAGGAGTTCTAAGTTGCAGTAGACTAAGTCATTTGGGTGTCCATACTGTATCCTGTGCCAGTGCAATGCATTCTTGGGAGCATTGTTTATTCTCAAAGAGGATCATGACACTGGGGTGATGCCATGACTTGCAGTGAATTGGATTTTAAGTGAGGGAGGACTGTGCAAAGTCAATCTTTCCTCCAGAGCCATCCAGGTCTAGTGACAAGATATACATCAGGATGATTGGAGATGGCCCCAGATGTTTGAGGCAAGTGGGGATAAGTGATTTGCCCAGGGTCACATAGCTTGTGCTTGTCAAGTGTCTGAGGCCAGATTTGAACTCAGGAAAATATGTCTTCCTGATTCTAGCCCAGTGCTCTATTCACTGAGCCACCTAGCTGCCCTAAATTTAGTATTGTGCTAATTGTCAGGAATAAAGTGTAGATCAATCCTGAGATCCTTATTTATTTGCTAAATCATGAAAATGAGAGTGATCCAATTGTTTTGGAACAATTCTTTACTAAAAGATGTTTTACTCAAAAAACATTTGTATCACCTGGCTTAACCTAATACACATCAATTTAGTGGAAAGAAAAGTATTAAATTATTATTCTATTCCCTCAAATAAAAACAAAATTGACAAGAATTTCCTTTGCAGGTGTGCTAAGTTCCCTAAAGTGAATTGTGTTATTGAAAAATAATACATAATTTTCAAACCACTCACTTCAGGTAACTAGATACTCTTCTCTTTTGAGGCATCTGAGTCAAATATCTGCCTGTTTAATAGGGGAAGCCTCTAGCTAAAATCCTGAAAACAAATCACTTGGTGGGGAAGACAGCATCTGGGCATCAGTTTCCTCTCCCCCTTCCCATGTCCAGAGGAAGACCCTTTGAATTTCAGAGGACAGGAGGATATATCAGACACACTTGGGAATAGCAGATTCAAGGCTCTGTGAGGAGGCCAGCAGAAAACTTAAAGGGAGTATCTTGATACATTGAATGAATAGGGTAATTTGATTAATTCAAATGACATTTATTTTGTTGTTGTTGTTTGTCCTTCAGACCATGACCTCAAGGTGATGTCATGACTTGCGGTGAACTGGATTTTAAGTGAGGGAGGGCTGTGCAAGGTCACCAATCTCATGCTCTCCTCCAGAGCCATCTGGGTCCAGTGGCAAGATATAGATCAGGAGAACTGGAGATGGCCCCTGGTGTTTTAAGGCAATGGGGATTAAGTGACTTGTCCAGGGTCACGTAGTTAGTATGTCTGAGGTAATATTTGAACTCAGGTCCTCCCAACCTCAGGATCAGTACTCTATCCACTGCATCACCTAGCTGACCCTTAGGAGCATTAGATTTGGAGGAGTGGAGGAACTGTCCTACCAGTGCTCCTGTGGTGATCAGTAGCAGGGTCCAGTCTCTGAGTAGCACCAGGATTTCTAGCCTGGGGAAGATAGGAAGGAGGGACAGAGAGAAGAATCCCAAATGGTCCATCAATGTAATTTTTTAAAAGAAATTTATTTATATTGCAGTAGAGGAAGTATTAGAAAGTACTAGTGCAATGGACCTTAACCTGTTTATGTGTGTGATGAACCTCTTTGGCAATTATATGAAGCTGATGAACTCCTCAGAATAATAAAATAAAATACATGGGATTATGAAACAAACCAATTACATTGAAAAATAGTTATCATTTTTGTTTTGTTTTGCTTTTTACCTTCATTATCCTTAGGTTAAGAATCTCAAACATTAGGGCAAAACTATTTTATTCCATTCTAATTTCTATTTTCTGGTGGCCCCAGAGCCATCAATGTTGAGATATATTCCTAAAAAGCAAGCAGCATCTGGAGTTCAGCAGTTGTTTACTTCACACCTGTTTAAATAAGCTGTCTTTTCACAGCTTAGCATGAATTCATTACTGCTTGTGAACTTCTGAACAAGGGCTAAGAAAACCAAGTTGAAACAATGTGAAAAATCGGACATATTTCATAACTACCATGCAAATAATTCTGTTTTATTAAGTTTTCAAATAACAAAAAGGTCCTTAATGAGCCAGTGCTACTTTGATTTATTTCATTGTGAAGTGATAAAAGCCAAATGATTGTTAGGACTTTTGTGAATGCTAAAATACTCATTTTTCCCCTTAAAAACATGATTGTCCACATACAGTAATGTTTCACAGCAGATGTTTCAAGACACCAAATTACATTTGAGGGCTGATTTTTTTCATGATTACAAAATTATCATTAGTTCCAGTTGACATTTTAATAAATACTAGTGTTGTAATGAGGAAGGTGAATGAATTTTTGGAAATTAGCACTGCCTGAGGAGGATATCAGGAAGCCTAGTAATTGGTCAAGTACTTTGGCTGTGTGCCCCTCTGTAGCATTAATATTATCTGCAAAAGGCTATTTCTTCAACATTAAACATTATCTCAGTAAAAATTAGCAGCTGATAAATTCACTGCTGATGGAGAGCCAACAGAGTGCAGTCAACTGTGAGTATGAAGATAGGACTATTTGCATTCTATATTATTCATAAAGAATTCTTGGACGCCCACACATCTGACATGATTAGAACGCATGAAGAGTAGATTAAAAGTCTCACTGTATTAAGCCCAAGAAATGAAGTGGAAATAGAGATAAATTTTGGCCACTTTAAGAAAGTAATATTTGCTCAAAATTTCACAGTTTCTCTTCTAATTATTTTTCAGATTGCCTGGTTAAAGGAGCACCTGTTCCTTCTTTAAGCATCTATTTCATGGTCATGATTGAAAATGCTTTCCCAGTGTTTGCTGGTGCATTGGTTTGTAAATAGGAAATTGTACCTCAAACACAGTGATACATTGTCAAGGTGGGCTTAGTGTACTGAAAATGATTGCTCCCATGGTTTTAGAAAACCTTGAAAGTTACTTAGTATTGAATATTTTAGTGATAATTTTTTAATGTCAGTTTACCTATTTTAGCCATTTTCTTTGTAACTTTGGACAGGTCACCTAAATCTTATATTTAAAAAGTAACTCATTAAGATCCCATTGCTCTCATGAAATTTTTTCCCTGTATTCCCTATAAGTAATTAAACCTTCATAAAACAAACAAAAATAAACAGGAAAAAACAAACAAAAACAAAAATAGGATTTTTAGTATTGGCTTTCCTGGAAATGGGTCTTCTACTAAGCCTCCATTTGTCTCGATATTTTCTTAAATGAGAATTAAATGGTTTTATAACAAATTATCAGTTCTTTGTATTTACAATGTCCTTTGTGGCATTTTATGTAAAATTCTTTAAAAATTTTCACTTCAATTGAATACTAGTGTGTTGGAGGTGGAAAAGTTCTTTGAGATTAACTAGACCAACCCTTCATATATTCCTGATGAAAGGACCATAATTACTGATAATGATGCTAGCTAATATCTCTGAAGTGCTTTAAGACTTACAAAATGCTTTCCAAATATTGTTATTTTGTTCTCACAACAATCCCAGGAGGTAGGTGCTATTATTTACATTTTATTTTGGGTTTTTTTTTTTGGTTTTTGGTTTTTTTTAGTGAGGCAATTGGGCTTAAGTGACTTGCCCAGGGTCACACAGCTAGTAAGTGTTAAGTGTCTGAGGCTGGATTTGAACTCAGGTACTCCTGACTCCAGGGCCGGTGCTCTATCCACTGTGCCACCTAGCTGCCCCAATTATTTACATTTTAAAGATGAGGAAACTGAGGCCGAGATGTTAAATGACTTATGTGTGATCACATAGCTAATAAGTGTGTCAAGTCAAGTTTGTACTCATGTCTTCCTAAATCCATGTCAAGTAATTTCTTCATGCCACTTCACCGAAACCTTGAAAATTGAAACTCTGTTCAAGGGTGTAAAGAGCAAAGTCCACATTTGAACCCAGATCCTTTGATTTCTAATCTAATGTTGCTTCAATTATACCATGAGGAAATGGTCTAAATTTTGTCCAAAGACCCATGCCCTGAGCCTTTTCAACAGATCACAGATTCCTGATTTTCATAGGTTCTACCACCAGTGCAAAATGATAGATCTTAATTGACATTTTTAAAGTTGCTACACTTGAAAATAAAATCATTACCTGATGGCTAACCATTAATTTGGATGATAATTTTTTCCTTTGATATTTCCTATTATATTTTGGGAATATATTTCTCTAGTGACTCAAATACACAAAGCATCAATGATGTTGTTACCAAGAATAACTTCAGATAAATAAACTTTCTTAGTAAATAAATCCTAGGGAACTATATGAGGCACAAAGAGTTAAAAGACTCACTTAGCTCACAGGACCGGTAAATGTAAGAAGTTGGATGTGAATCCAAATCATCTTGATGTCAAGATCAGTATCCTACTGTGTTTTAGTGTTTCTATCTCAAGATATTCAGTATTGTTTCATATACATAACTTTTCCTCATCTCTGCCACTAAAAATCACAAGTCCATTCCCTGTGACTGTATATATGCACACACTTCACATAGATACTTCATCCTTTTTTATTTTTAAATTATTACCATATAGAAGTTAGACTTGCCTTACTTCAACTCAGAAGACATAATTAGAATCAGTGACTGTTCATTGTAGAGAGGCCAATTTTGATTAAAGTAAAGAACGTCTCCATAAAAATAAGATCTGTCCAAAAGATGAAATGGGTTACCTGGATGGATTCTGAGGTCCCCATAACTGCTCATCCTCAAGGATGGAGCTCTATAAAATTCCTATAAGTAAAGATAATGGTTGGGGGATGCATTGATGGATATGCCTGAACTTTCTTATTATAGTGAGATTCCATTATTTGACAGCATTCCTAAATCTCTCAAATGTGGTGGGATAGGAGGTGGCAATATTACTTATGAGTCATTTTTTTTCCTTGTTGTTGTAGTCATTTTTCAGTCATGTATGATTCTTTGTGACCCCGTTTGGGGTTTGGTTGGAAAAGATACTGGAGTGGTTTGGCATTTCCTTCTCTAGCTCATTTTACGTATGAGGAAAGGAGGCAAACACAGTTAAGTGACTTGCACAGGGTCACAGAGTTTGTAAGTGTTTGAGACTAGATTTCAACTCAGGAAGAGGAGTCTTCCTGACTCCAGGACCGGTGTTCTTTTTTTTTTAGGTTATCTTTCTATCTATCTACTCATTCATTCATTCATTCATTCATTTACTTCCTTATTTATTTATTTATTCATTCATTTATTTATTTATTTTTGGTAGGGCAATGTGGGTTAAGTGACTTGCCCAGGGTCGCACAGCTTGTAAGTGTCAAGTGTCTGAGGTCACATTTGAACTCACGTCTTCTTGACTCCAGGGCCCGTGCTTTATCCACTGAGCCACCTTAACTAGAATTCTACTATAGTAATTACATATTGAAATGACAATTTTTAAATCCTCCAGCTTCAAAAAGCAGTGTATGTTTAAGGTCTTTTAAAAATGTTTCCTTCTTCCCACCCTTTCCCATTTACTAAAGAGAAGTTGCTTCCTTTGTTTTAATCTATAAATGGGTATAAAAGTCCATGAAGAGGTTAATATTTGGCCCATAAGCAACCACAGTTTCTAACCAGCTCACTGCAGGTGATCTAGCAATTAGACTTGCTAACATTCACAGGAGAAACAATTGCTTTCTTATTAAGTCTAATGGGCAGTAGTCACCTGATTTCCCCAGAGAGTAGGGTTAATAGAAATCACCATCAGGAAAAAGGAAAGTGTAATCCCTAAATTAGGTCTATACCAGATCTTAGAAGAAGGTTTCCCCTTACAGTTGAGATTCTGAGCAGCCAGAAGATTAGTTGCTCTCCTTTCTCTTCCCTCAAGGCAGGTTTAGGGTTGATTTATGAACTTGGGGATTGAGGTTATTGTTTAACAACCAAAGCAAGAAAAGATTCCCTTTCAGTAGTATAGGAATTGGTGTTTCTCAGTCTGAGTTTATTTTTAATACTATCCCTATTAGCGTCTCATAGAATCATTCTTAGTGATAAAGGAGTCATTTTTGTATATAGACTTCCAAGTTAACAAAAATTTCAATTCTTTCAACTTTTTCATCATTATTAAATCAGTATAAGTAACACATTGTGCCATTGGATACATATCAACTTCATGTCCTGGGGTTCTTCAAGAGTCTGTGGAGGAATATAATGGGAAAGAAGAAATTTAGGTAAATTTATGGCTACTTAGGGCAGAAAAGACAAATATTAAACGTTTTTTAAAAATCAACATATTTGAGTTACATTCTTTCTGTTCTCTTGATATGTGTATTGCTAGATTTTTGTTTCATTGTTATTTTAGTGTTTTTTTTCTTTTTAGAATATCTATAGGCAATTTTGAGAATAAAAGATTAGTTAAAAAAACAAGTTCACAGAAAAAGAGGTCCTGAAAATATTCTTATAAGAAGAACAAAATAGGCAATTATAACATAAATAGCTCTAACATGACATTATTAAATACAAATTATAGAATATATCTTTAGATTATTTCTATAGGATGAAAAGACATAAATATTACTGCAAAAATTAATCATTTTAATAAAACTTCCAGTCAATTCAGATCTTGCTGTCAGACAAATGAGCAATTTACTGTGATGAACTTCATGTTTTGATGCTTATTAGAATGAAAGAGATACTATGGTAAGCTAATAAACTAGTGGAAGATAAAATGTTAGTCTGCAAGGTATCAAGGTATAGTGAAAAGAATATTGTACTTTCCCTCTGAAATCATAATCACAGGAGCTGAATTTGCATCTCAACTTTGCTAATCAAACTCTGATCTTGGACAGGCCACTTAACCTCGTATGCCTCCATTTCTTCATCTTTAAAGCCAGAGGTTTCTACTATATGACATGTTCAAATTCTTTCCAGTTTCTAGAGCAATGATTCTCTGATTTTGTGATAAGGGTTACTCTCTGTAACTCAGAAAAATCTCATTAAACCAATAAGATATACACTCAATGCCATGCTCATGGTTTGCATGAAAGCAGGGATTTTTAAAAAGGCATTCTGAGACTGAGTTGAAGGTTTAGGCTTCCATGGAGCTTAATTCTTGAGACTGGCATCTAGCTTAGGAAAAAGCACACCAGCAATAAAGCTGGAACTACTTGCTATTTTCAAGATTTCAAAAAAGATTTGTGTTTGAGAGTTGCAAGTCCTGGTTTCTTCCTTAATTGATCTTAGATTGCAACCATTATCTAGCTCACTTTTTCAACAAATATATACAGCTTCCAATGCTTTCTTCATCAATCTTTAATTAAAAGCTTGAAGGCAATTTACTCTACCAGAACTTCATGTAAGACTTAGAGAGTCACCACATCTTCAGGCCTGCTGTTAATGTTAAGACAATCATAAAGAGTAACATCAGTACATAAATACAGAAGCTCTGCAGGCACTGTGTGGATGAATAAAGGAATTCTGCATCATCTTGAGGGAAAGATACAGGCCTTAAAGCAATGCCACTAATAACTGACTGCTATGTGGATTTAAGATGAGCAAAGGAAGAAAACATAAGTTAAGAAATCTGGAATGAAAAATTAGTACTAAATTTTAGTGTATACATTTTGAAGAGAGAAATATTTAAGCCTCCCCAGACTGCAAGAAAAGTTTTAATTTTGCTTTAAAATGTATGCTTTTCTGTACCATCTATATATCGGTCTGGACTGTGCATCCTTTTTTAGTAAATGAAGACATTTTGTTGTAAATCAGGAGGAAAAGAAAAATAAAGAGAAAAAAAACCTGTAGTCAAATAGTGGAAACTGTCTTCTTTATCTCTCAAAACAGAGCTTCCCACCATTTGCTCCTGAACTTCCAAATCAAGTAACATTTCAGAATCTAGTAAAATCCCCGAAATAGTTTGTCACGTTCTAAGAAGATATTCTAACACTTGATGAGTAAGCATTTATTAAGCTCCTACTATATGCCCACCACTGTGCTAAGCTCTGGGTTAAGTTGTAAGTCATACTTTCATTAACAGATGAAAATATAAAATTTTAAGGTAATAATTAAGATGTCAGGTGTTCTCATAACAATATAAAAACTATTTTAAAGGAAATTGGGACATTTCAAATATCTGGAAGATTATAGGATTGTAAATATCACATTTTCTTGTTCAACTTCCTCAAAGAATTAACTTTCTCTAACTACAAGTTGTTTCTGTATTCATACTTCTGCAACTCCCTATTACCTTTAAGTATAAGCTTTTAAAATTAGCTAGGTAAAAAATATTTAATCTAGTAAAAGATTTTAGTTTTGAAACACAACTAACATTAGGCTCAGGAGAGGATTCTAATATAGTTTTGTCCATGTACTAGTTTTATGATCTTGTGCAAAGGACTTAATTTCTCTATGCTTGAGTTGCCCGATTTGTAAAATGAGGTATTGGATTAGATAATCATTTGTGTGTCTTCTAAGTCTAACACTTTATAATATTTAAGTAAAAGATGCTCAAAACATCATAGATTTAGGGGCAGCTAGGTGGCACATTGGATAGAGCACCAGTGCTTGAGTTAGGAGGACCCAAGTTCAAATCCAGTGTCAGACATTTGACACTTACAAGCTGTATGACCCTGGGCAAGTCACTTAACCCCAATTGCAAAAAACAAAAACAAAAACAAACAAAAACAACAAATCGTAGATTTAGAGCTGGGAGTGACCCCACATCATCTAGTTCAAGTCCATGCAACTGGCAGCTTGAAGGAACTTCAGCCAAGGGAGAGGTTCAATGACATGTAAGCTATTTTATAATGGAGTCAATCCTTTAAAAAGCCTTCATTGTCATCTTTTTCAATGAGGGGCAGACACACAGGTGCTGTCAGATATGAAAAGATGATTCATTTGAATTTACATTTGAATTATTTAGAATATCTCTAATCAGTCCACAAGGATATTTTAAATTTTATATGCAGGTCTGCTACTTACTAAAGATGCAAAGACAAAAAAAAAATAGTCCTTGCTTTTAGAGTACTTATTTTCTATTATCTATGTATAAAGATAAGTATATAGAAAATAAATATAAGGTAATTTGGCAGGGGAGACACTTAGCAGATAGGATAAAGAGAAGGTTTTGAAAGATCCTACGGAGAAGGTAGCATTTTGTGCTAAAAACTGAATGAAACAAAGAATAGTAAAAGGCAGAGGTCAAAGGGAAATACATTCTAGGCATAGGGGAGAGCTTGAACATAAGCAGAAAATTAGAGATGAACTGTTATATCTGAGGAACAATAAGTAAGTTGGGCTAGATCATAGTGTTCATGAAGACGAGCAGACTTTTGGAAGACTGGAAAAGTGGATTTGGGTAAAGATGTGATATTTGATCCTAACGGTACTGGAGAGAAACTGAAGTTGGAATACGGTGATGTGCTCAAATCTCTTCTTTAAGAAAATCATTTTGGCAGCTTGTGGAAGGTGAAATGTGGAGAAATTTTATGGAGGGAGGCCAATTAGACTATTCTAATAGTGCAGACAGTGAACAAGGGTAGTGGCCACATGAGGAAAGAGAAGGGAAGGCATGTAAGATATGTAGAGATAAAATCCACCATATTTGTTAGCTGATTGGATATGTAGGTTTATGGAGAGTAAAACATCAAGGATTACTTTGCAGTAATAACCCTGAGTGACTAGAAGGATGATGGGACAATGAGTCAATAAAATTGCTATTTATCAGGTATTATGTTAAGTATGGTGGATACAAAGAAATGCAAAAGATAGGCGTTGCTCTCATGGAGCTCACAGAGAGAAAACAAAAAGAAAACAACTATATACATACAAGCTATAGATTGGAATATTTATAAATGTATATGCACACATGTATTTTCGATATATGTTTGTCCATACCTATGTATATGTAAATATATGTGAATATATGTATATACTTACATATATGTATGATAATTGGAGATAATCAGCAGAGGAAAGACATTAGAATTAAGAGTGATTTGAATAGGCTTTTTTTTGTAGCAAGTCAGCAAGTCAGAGAAGAAATGAAAGTACCCTCAAGAGAAAGAAGGAAACTTGGAAGAAGGGTGGGTTTGTAGAGAAAAACAGTTATTGACATTTTGAATACAAGATGCCTACAGGACACTTTTATTATTGACATCCAGTTTGAAATGTCCATTTAAAAGCTGGAGATGTACGACCAAATCGTGACAGAGAGACTAGTTCTTGACCTACACATATGGTTATGTGATGGAAGCTAACAAGGTTTCCAAAAGAGAAAGTATTCAGAGAGAAAAGAATAGTCAGGACTGAGCCTAGGAGTAGATACTAAACTAAGAGACATGATATAGGTGATGATCTAGCAACAGAGACAAAAAAGAAGTTATCAGACAAGAAACGAACAAAAAGTCAACCTTGTCATAAAAACCAAGAGCACATAGACTATCCAGGATAAGAGGGTGATCAACAGTGTCAGTTTCCAGAAAGTTTTCAGGAAAGATGAGCATTGAGAAAAGGGTATCAAATTCAGCATGCAAGGGATTTATAATCATTGGAGAGAGCAGTTTCAATTAAGTGAAGAGGTACGAGGCCAGATAACAAAGGACTGAAAAATAAGTGATATTAAAAGAAATAGGGGTAATGAGTAGAGAGTGTTTTCCAGGAATCTGTTGAGAAATAGTAGTAACAATGATAATGATATTAATATATTAATAATGGTGATGATGCTTATCAAGTGCTTTAAATGAACGGGAGGTGATACGTAGAATGATAACTTGTCAAGGTTATTTTTTGTTGTTTTAATTTTGGACAGGAGAGATAATTAGGCAATGCAGGCAGCAGGTAAGTCAGTAGAAAGGGACATATATTTAATATTAGAGAAGCAGGATAATTTTTAGACAACATACAAGAAATAATGAGAGGCTAGGGGGAATCCAGTGTACACACTAGGGAGTAGAACTTACATATGAGAACTTAATATAAAATAAAGGACCTGATTTTTCAAGAAGCTTACCAAATTTTACAAATCTAAGAGCATTGCCCCTTTAAGGTAGCCACCATATGCAAAAACAATCATTCCAAGGGTACTCAAACCCATTAAAAAATATTCTTTCAGAATTTCCTTTGGGACATAAAGGAATTCTTCTGAATTCAGCAAATCTTTGTTCTTAAAGGCTGGATTCAGAAATAGTCAAAACAAAACAAAAACAAAACATTCATAGCCAAATGTGTGGTCAAATTGAGTAGTGTCACCTTGGACTCAAAACAAGGAAAGACTGAAAAAAATAACAGGACCTATTTAAATATCTGATTTATCACCTGACTCAGAAGATAATTCCAAATGAAAAATTCCTTAAAAGCCTTTAACAGTAGCAACAATGTTTGAATAAGTTTATAGCTTCCCATTGTGACTCTTCAGAAGGCAATAATGTTTAGAATTCTGTTACTCTTTAAGTAATAAATATATGATTATTAGTCTCTCTTTGTTTATTAGCCCCCTTCATGTAGTTATGGGACATCAACATAGAGTTGATGTCTCTGTGTATTTCCAACAAAAATGTGTGAGTACACTAGTTTCTCATTATAGCATCCTTGGAGTCTAAGCTATTGAGACCCTCTTTTTATTTTTTTTAAACACACAACAGCTAATTATATTTCCCCCTTCCTCTCCCTTGAATGATAAACATAATAGGTCTACCTAATGCTCTATTCAACTCTAGATCAATAGCATCATAGAGGGTTTCCAGTTGAAGGCCATTATGGATTTAATGCTAACCTGCACTTAAATTAACTTTGGAAGTGTGGGTGTGGGCATGTGCGTGCATGCATGTGAATGTATATAGCTGAAAAATAAAATAATTGAAGTCCCCTACAGGATCACAACTTTAATCCCTATCCAGAAATTTAAGTACACAGCAGTTTATCCTGCAAATGAAAGTCAGTGGCTGGCAAATAAAATTATAGCAGCAATAAAAGAAAAGTGTCCCTGTGTACAAAGATAATGATATCTCTGGTAATTAAGACACCAACAAGTTAAAGCACTGTGGAGTGTCTAATGGTATAGTAGGATTGCTGGAGTGCTTTTGTCTATTCCATTTTCTTTGTGAGTGAACAGATAATAGGTGCATGGGTTTAAGTTGGAAATAAACCGTATTTTAGCACCAAGTCCTTAATTATTTGACCATTTGGAGAACAATTAAATAAATCTAAGAAGTAGTTGTTAGTTTTAGAATTCCCAGGATTGTAAATGAAACATAAAAGGATGGTTTTAATCTAATTTACGAAAAAACAAGCCAAAACAAGCCTTGTTTTTAAAGTCCAACCAGCTTGTTTTCAACAATTGCTTGTTTTCCAAACTGCTTGTTCCAGCTGCTCTCCATTTTGCCTTTTAACCTTTTTTTCTGTAAAAGGTCCATAGATGGTGCCTTTTAGCATACAGCTTTTGTGCCAGTAAGGTTGATAGAATCATTTTTTTAAAAAAATGAAGTTATATAAGACATTCCTACTGAATGATAAAATACATAACCTGGAGCACTCCTTCTATAAGAAACAGGACATAAATTACATTTTCTTATTCAAAAATTTTTGATTTGGTAAACAGTTGGTGGTCACTTCTCAACTTTATGGCTTTGTCAAAATTTATTCTATAAACAAAACTCATTCATTACTGATTTTCATTTGTATTCTTCTGGAACTAATACATTGAAATATTTGTGCTTAGGCATCATAACACATGGATATACACATATTTATACATATATATATATATATATATATATATATATGTATATGTTATTATACATAGGAACTCTGGATAGTCATCTTGGAGAGAAAGCAGACATCAAAGCCAGGAATGTCTGGAATCAAGTCCTGTCTCTTAAAACATACAGGCTATAGGGGGCAGCTAGGTGGAGCAGTGGATAAAGCACTGGCCCTGGAGTCAGGAGGACCTGAGTTCAAATCCAGCCTCAGACACTTGACACTTACTAGCTGTGTGACCCTGGACAAGTCACTTAACCCCCATTGCCCCGCAAAAAAAACAAAAACAAAACAAAACAAAAAACATACAGGCTATGTGATTCTGGGCAAAGCACTAGCACAATCTCATTGTCCTGGGCAACTTTTTAAGGCTGTCATTTGTTCAGAAGATGCCAGCCTACACTGGTCAAGAGGGCATTCACACAGGAAAAATCTGTACCATTGAAATCCTAGGTCCATTTACATATCCGAATTTGCATGTGTGTGAGTGATATAAATAGGCTTTCATGACAAAATGAGGAAACTATCTTTCTCTAAATACACAGGAAAGGATATTTTTCCGCACTTCACAAATTAAGGAATTCTTAACTACTACTGAATATATGTTGTTTCTGCATATGTACTTGTGTGTATTCTAGGGTATAAAAATCATCTTTAATTGTAAAGTATTTGACTTACTATTGTTCATAAGCTAAATAACAGAACCCAGCATGGGGAACAATTACTTAAAGCCAACTGGCCACTTAATGGTCATAAGATTGGTCAAGTCAAGTCAACAAGTATTGTTAGGCAACCATTATATATCAGGCATTATGCTAAGCACTGGGCTTAAAACTAAACAACAACAACAACAAAAAACAAACAAATAAACAAAACAGCCCCTGACTTCAAGGACCTTAAGATCTAATAGTAGAGATAATATGTAGATAAGAGGATATTCAGGATTAATTGGCAGCAGGATGAGTGAAGATATTGGTATTAAGGGGATGAAAAGGAATGCTTTCAGAAAATGGAAATTTATATGAAATGTGAAGAAAAATAGGAAACCTGGGGCAATTAGGTGGTGTAATGGATAAAGCACCAACCCTGGATTCAGGAGGACCTGAGTTCAAATATAGCCTCAGACACTTGGCACTTACTAGCTATGTGACCCTGAACAAGTCACTTAACTCTAATTGCACCCCCCCCATAGGAAACCCAGGATAGAGAAGTGAGGTGCTTTTAGACATGGAGGAAAATCAGAGAAAATGCCCAGAAACAGAGTGTGACATTAAGGAAGGAAATAAGAATTTATTAAGCACCTACTATTGACCAGGTACTATGCTAAAAGTTTTATAAATATTATCTCATTTGATTCTCACAACAACCATGGGAAGTGGGGGGTTATTATCCTCATTTTGCAGCTGGATGGTATATGAGGCCAGATTTGAACTCAGGTCATTCTGCCTATATTCCTAGTGTTCTATCCATTGCATCGCATGGCTGCCAAAGACAGAAAATTCCAGGCATGAATAACAGCAATTGAAAAAGCGCAGGGCAGAATGATCAAGTATTTTATGTGAGGAACAGCAGAGAGGCCAGTGATTTGATCCTGGAGGTAACAAGAAGTCATTAGAGATTATTAAATAGAGGGAAGGATTAGGGGGTGACATGATCACACCTACATTTTAAGAGGATAATTGATTGTTTTAAACCTCCATTTCTTCAGATTACTAATCAGTATTTTAGCTATGATAAGTAGAGGTGAGCTTTAGCTTTATGTAATTTGCAAGTTTTCTGAAGTGAGATTCTTTACTTAGAAATGAAATATATAAATAAATAAATCATATATATATATATATAATGTACATGTATGTTTTAATAAAACTGATGATGAGGATTATCTAATGTGAGTAGACAAAAAGTATGTAGATAGACTAGTTTGCTGGAATGGAATGAGTACTGTATCTTAAAGCATCCTTAACTAATTCTTCACAGGTGTCTAAAATCAAAGCTAATGTATGATATATACTGGTTTTCCTAAAGGGTCACTGTCAGCAAAATCTGATGCTATGAAACTGACTAGAGAGAGCAGTAGCAGATTTTCAGCAAATACTAATATAAAACTTGAGATATGATATAAAACAATAGCTATAACCACAGAACTATGAAGCAAGTTCTCCATGGTTGATGAGCTTCTGTGTCCTAAACCAGCTGGTGTTTCTAAGAGTCATTTAAATCATGAAGATTTCCAAAGCTTTTTGTATACTGTGGAGACCAAAGGGTATGGCAGTGATAAATTTGAATCATAGGGAAAAAGAGTGAGAGTGGCGTATCCTTGCCTTAAGCATTCTTAACTTCGTAAAAATAAATTTTATAAGATACACATGAAGGATTGTGGTTGAATTTTACTTCTTGACTTGAAAGAAGAAATAATATGTAAATAAAAAAAAATTGTTTTCAAAACAACAATGGATTTGCTCACATTCTCTAGCAGCCTATGAAATATTTTTGTCTTAAAGTCAATTTCCCATCAGTTTCCATAAATCAATTAGCAAGAAACCAGCAAGTACACATATAATTATGTTAATTTATAAGTATAGCTATATGTACATGTATTCTTATGGCATTTCTTTTATTGAAAATGTATACGATAAGAACATGTCCATTTTTTTTCTGGGAGAAATTTATTTTCAGATCAATGATATAAATCACTTTATATTTATGTTTTCTTTTACTTTCCTTTTTTTCTTTTTTGGCCAGGCAGTGGGGGTTATGTGACTTGCCCAGGGTCACCCAGCTAGTAAAGGCCAAGTGTCTGAGGTCATATTTGAACGACGGTCCTCCTGAATCCAGGGCCAGTGCTTTATACACTGAGCCATCTAGCTGTCCCTATATTTATGTTTTTATACACAAACACATATATAGTTATTTTCTCATCAATTAGTCTGTAAGATCTTTGCAAGTAAAGATATATTCATTCTTTGTATTATTATTTCCAACAGTGGACAGTGAGTATCACAAAGACAATGCTTAATAAATCCATTTTTATTGATTAATTTATAATATGTAATCATATTTGTAATAGTGAAAGATTACATTCAAACACTTCTCTAATTTGTATTAATGTTACTGAAGGGATGAATAAAAGCCAAATGGATTGAATGTAGTTATTAATAATATCTGTCAGATTATTTTTGAACTAGAAATGGTTCATGGAGTGAGGAATGGGTAACTAATAGACATAATATGGTTTGGAGTGGGGTAAGATTGATGATGTAAGGACTAGTTTTGACCGTATTACAGCAATATAGGCATGACATGAGTACTTATACAACCATGGTAGCTACAGAAGCCAAAAAAGCAAAACATGAATCTGAGAAAGCATGAGTAGGACTTTATGACAATGGCCATCTAGACATAGGTAGAACTAGAAAGATGTCAAGGAGAGAGAAAAATGTAAGGCAATCACAGAACTTGAAATATTTGCTCTGAGTTTATGGTGTTACAGGAATTGTCTGCCTGCTAACTGTGGATTAGTTTCATTCCAAAACAAATCTGACAAAAATGTCTGTATACAATAGGATCTAGTCACCCCTGTTCAACTTTTTAAAAATATAGCATCTAGGGGGGCAGCTAGGTGGTGCAGTGGTTAAAGCACTGGCCCTGAATTCAGGAGGACCTGAGTTCAAATCCAGCTTCAGACACTTGACAATCACTAGCTGTGTGACCCTGGGCAAGTCACTTAACCCCAATCGCCTCACCAAAATATATATATATATATATATATATAGCACCAAGAATAAACCTTCTGGTTATCCCGAAGAAAACCCGATTTGTAAAACCGTAGCAAACATATTAAGCATAAATGTTGTTTGGTTTTCTTTAATTCTGGATACCTCCCTTCTCCCACCGACCCCCCCCCCATCATTTTTTTTGTTTGTTTGCAAGCTATGAAATGTATTCCCAATTTTTAGCTGCCCTCTCATTTAAAAAAAAAATCTTTAGATTTGTAGTGCAAGTAAAATTTTATGGTGTTTTTATAAAAAATGTTTTTCTTGGTGAACTACAGGCCTCAGGAACTTCCAAGCATGTCATATTCCACATATTCATAATAAATTGAATGTAAAGTTGAAGCTTGGGGAGAATTTGAGTTTACATTTTTAGTTCTATAATCATAATGATAATAAAATGTTGAAATATATATATATTTTAAATATCAGGATTAAAGTACTAGATCAAAAGAGGCATTTTCTACTATTGGTATAGGAAAATATCTATTATATCCTTAGAAAAATAAGTTTTGATTTTCAGATTAATATGCCTTACTAAATTGATTGTGGAGTTTAGAAAACATGTATTTAGATCATTATAGTCTCTTATCTTGGAGTTAATATTTTAAAGTTCATTATTACTAGCTAAGGCTAACATATAATCATTTGTGTCATCCCTTTGTATAAAAAGGCATTCATAAAAAGCATATATGCATGGTGGGGATTATTTTCTAGAAGAAGGTATTATTGGAAAAGTCTGTAACTAGTTTGGTATTATTCAGTTAAACACAACATTAACCATCATGACAAAGCCATAGAAAATACGGGGAAGGAAAATTTTTATTTAAAGAAACTCTATTATTTAAGCAGATAACTATCAATATTTGAGCACTATCTACATAACTGCCAATGTTATGAACATATTAGGCATTGTCCCTTTAACTCAATGTATGTTAACATTTGCCACTTATTAAAAAATTGAATTGTTTATAAATGTGATAATATTTAGGATGATCTCTGATTCATATTATTAATATTAAGTGAGACAATAAATTTAGTGGTGTGTGATTGCCAAAGATTTGCCACCATTATCATATTTCCAATATGGTAAAAAGGGAAGGGACACTTTGCTTTAAAAATGGTTTTTTGTCAGTGTTTCTTTTTGGATGATAATTTGCTAATTCAATCAAGCTATGTAACATTGCAATTTCCTAAAACAGTTCTATAATCACCTAGGAGTTCAGCCCAACTGTCTATATTTTGAAGAAGAAAAAAAAGAGAAAAAGAGGGTGAAAATGTCTATAGATTAGACTAATATGTAGTTGTATGGCCAGTTCATAAAAGTGGTTCATCAGTGTACATTTCTCAGACAAACACTGCAAATGTACAGCAAGATGAACCCAGAATTGAACAAGAGGGGAGTGGATTGTATTGTCTTTGGGAAGTTGAACAATACTTTTAATGGTGCCAAGTTTCTGCATAAAACAAAGGCCTGTATTTGTTTTAACCAATATCCTTCCGGTGATGTTCTTTATGACTGTGACTGAGGGCCACAGTTTCTGAATAATTAAAATCACAAAGGGTGATGGTGGGCATGAGCAGGCTGCAAGTGATTCCAAATAATGAATTGTAGCATAAAAATAATGAAAAGTGGGGCAGCTAGGTGGCTCAGTGGATAGAGCACCGGCCCTGGAGTCAGGAGTACCTGAGTTCAAATCCGGCCTCAGACACTTAACACTTACTAGCTGTGTGACCCTGGGCAAGTCACTTAACCCCAATTGCCTTACTAAAAAAAAAAAAAATAATGAAAAGTACCATAAAAAAGAACAAAGAGAAATGTATGATAGTAAAAATAAAAGTAACATAGGAAGAATTTTAGCAACTTGGGTATATTCCCTGTGTAGGTTTTATGGGAGGACATGGAATAGTCACTACTAATAGCTATGCTTGAATTGCAACCTGAATCTTTGGAAGGAATAACCAGATCATTAGATCACAGATTCCTCAAACTATACTAATATTAATCTTAATTTAGTTTTCCTTCCAATGAAGTTTCAAATTTCAGAAAAATTAATTATGTTACTTTTGGACAATATTTGATGTAAGAGTGGTAAAGGGGAGTAAAATGATTTGATTACACTATCAGTTTAGTTGGAAATATAAAAAGTGAATTTATTAATTGATCAAAAGACATAGTTCTCTGAAGCTAGTCAGTTACAAGTCATGTTACAAATCATAGGCATAGAAGGGCTATTTTAAATGTGTGGTTGTGTAATATTAGCATAAGTTACCTCAAAACACATACATACATATATTCCAGAACATTATACTTATTTTTACTAAGAGGACGCTAGATACTTTCCTAAAGAAGACAAAAGTAAAGCAAGAATTCTCATTTTTCCCATGTTATTTGACATGATTTAAGAAACGAAATCAGCTAGACCAGGGATTTTTTGTAATTTTTTTGGGGGGGGGGAGGATGAGGGTTAAGAGACTTGCCCAGGGTCACACAGCTAAGTGTCAAGTGTCTGAGGCCGGATTTGAACTCAAACTCAGGTCCTCCTGAATCCAGGGCTGGTGCTTTATCTGCTGTGCGACTTAGCTTCCCCCTAGATCAGGGATTCTTAACTTTTTTTTTTTAAATCATAAATCCATTTGCAGTCTAGTAGAGGCTATAGGTACCTTCTCCAGATGTTTTTAAATGAATAAAACCAAATATATAGGATTACAAAGGAAATTATATATGTGTGTGTATATACATATACACACATACATATGTACTTACATATACATACATATTTACATATGCATAAATACACATTTAAAAAAAAAATTCTTGAACCTCAGGTTAGGAGTCCCTGCCTAGAGGTACTCAGGGAATAAGACTCTCTGAGCTTAGCTAGTCTGAACCTAGGACAACACAGTCCACATACACAGTTCATCAAAGGGTTTATACCTGATATCTTAGCAATTTGACAGTATCTTCTAAAGCCTCTGTCTTACTGATATAACTTTTAAGACACCAAGTGTAATTTCTGTGTCACAATGAAGTATTGGAATAGAGTTACATTCTATTATTATTTTAAAAGTTAAAGTTAAATTCTGCAACCCCAAAGCTATTTTTTCACCCAGATCACATATTACCTGAAAGAGAAAACAAGCAAAAATTACCTTGAAGCCTTTTTCAATTTTCAACATTTCTTCCAAATGAGCTGAGACAGAGTGATAGTAACTGTATTTTTAAATTTATACTTTGTTCTTTACTTAAATTCTTCTAAAATGAGAATTTACTTGCAAAATTGAATTGAAAAAGATGACTACATATGACACTTCCCTGCATTTTGTTATTTAAAAAGGATTTAGTAATTTAACCTGTTACTTTCAGTGATGACTTTTTTCCATAATAAGGGGCAGCTTCTTTGCCTAAGCCAGTCTTCACATACTTTAATAAGGCAAATGATTAAACATTATAAAGTATCTATTATGTGCTAGGCACTGTATTCTTACCTATTGTAACTTTTCTATATTATTTGACCCCCAAGATGATGATTTTACCTCTTTCCATATTGCTTACTTATAATAACTTGGTAAAAGTGTTAAAGATAAAGGGCAGGAACCTAAGTATGGTCTATAATTCAGGAAGCATTTTAATCAGAACTTTTAATCAGTCAGAATTGTCTTCTTCCTTCTTCCTTCTTCTTTCTTCTCCTTTCTTCTTCTTTGTTCTTCTTCTTCATGAGGCAGTTGGGGTTAAGGGACTTGCCCAGGGTCTAACAGCTAGCAAGTGTCAATGTTCTGAGGTCAGATTTGAACTCAGGTACTCCTGACTCCAGGGCTGGTGCTCTATCCACTGCATCACCTAGCTGCCCCCAAATTGTCTTCTTTTTAATCAAATATTTTCCATAATAAAAATTATGCACCAATTACCCTAGTGTGGTCCTTTGTTAACTTTTACATATGGCTTAAGTTTCCATTGGCCTTCTTGTTTTAAACTGAGGAAGATTTTTAAATAATCTGTAGGATATCTGTGTTTCTTATTCCAGTTAATAAAGGTATTTTTTCTAAATCTTTTGGACCTAGATATTTGTTTATTGAGATTGAAAAATTTAGTACTTCTTAAATCTGCATTTTAGTAGGCACATCTTTGTACATTTAATTTAAATGAAATGAAAAGATTGATTTCTCATATTATTCAACAGATGATCATATTTCTATATTAAATCAGAAATAAACCCTTCTGCTGAATAGTAAATGAATGATGAAGTTCAGTGAATTAGCTTCTAACATTTCCATTTTATAGATTTAGCATTAAATTAAACTAGTTAAGAAAATCAAAGAAAAAATGAGAAGAGCAAAAACTAGGGCCAAAGGGGGTATGGCATCATTAGATCTCAATTTATATTACAATGCAATAATTATTGAGATTATATATCATCAAAAACAGAAATTTGTCATTGAGTAACAAATTACAAAGTAGATCAGTAGAATCAATTAGATAAATTACCCCTAGCAGCCAATACATAGAGCAGTTTTGGTTTCTATTAACCAAAAAGAACTAACTTTCAAGACTGATATGTTTTGACAGGAACTGAGAAAACTAAACAGAAGTATATTGGAAAACAATTTAGAATGTCGTTCTATACTATTCAGTCCCATGCACCCCAAATTTATAAATGATCTAAATATAAAACTTTGAAGTATAAAAATTAAAGAAAATGATAATTTTGATAACTGTGTAGGAGATAATTTCATGATGTCCTTTGACAAAGAATATTATATCATGGACAAGTGATATTGTTGGTGTTGGAACTTGTTTCACTGATTCCGAGCATCACCCAAATATAACTTTTAACCTTGAAGAATTGTCTGAGGTTCATAAAGGACATGCTCATGGTCACCTAGTCTTAGAAAGTAACAAAAGAATAATTTAAACTAATTTACCCCTTAATCCAAGTCAACCATCCAGCTGTCCTCTACAACTAACAGAGAGAATGTTATAAAAGACAAAAATGGCAATTATGATAAGGCATAAGTAGTGCCAGCAGTGTTTTCCTCATGGAACACACATACTCAGTAGACTTTATTCTGAGCAATAAAACTTGACACTGTTTAAAAGGCCTTCCTTTTGGCTCTTCAGCTTCTGCTAAGAGTCAACCTCCACCTAACAGGCACTTAATAAATGTCAATTGATTTGTATGAAGGCATTTATTCCACAGAAACCATCACATCTCAGTGGATCAGTTGCCTGTTGTCAGTTAACCTTTCTTCCAGAATTTAAACTTTTTTTTTCTCATTTATTCAGGAAATTGTTGTTGTTATTTGTTCTTCATTCTCAAAGAGGACCATGACTTTAGGAGGTGATGTTGTGACTTGCAGTGAATTGAATTTAAGTGAAGGAGGGCTGTGCAAGTTCATTAGCCGCAGTCTCTCCTCCAGAGTCATCTGGCTCTAGTGGCAAGATATACATCAGGACAACTGGAGATGGCCCTCGATGTTCGAGGCAATTGGGTTTAAGTGACTTGCCCAAAGTCACAAAGTTTGTACATGTCAAGTGTCAGAGAACTGGCCCTGGAGTCAGGAGGACATGAGTTCAAATCCAGCTTCAATGTAATGTGCCACCTAGCTGCCCCATTCAAGAGATAGATGCACACAAACATATATACTTATGTGTATGTGTATTTATGTATAAGTATATATGTACACAGAGACACACACATGCACATACATATAGTTATTAATCATCAATAATTTATTGTTTTTATTAATACTTATTAACAATGTGATTGTTAATTAATGTGTGTATGCCACTGTGCTGAATGCTTTGGGGTGTAAAAATGAACAGCTATGGCCTTCTCCCATAAAGGTAGTATGTTCTAATAGAAAGAACTCTTCTTGTACTACAATATTTATATTTGCTCTTTGTGTAGGGTTGGCCATTCCCTTACCAATACTCCCATACACACACATCTCTGATGCAGAGGGTAAAGTGACAATAGAGACGGTTTTGTGATTTTATTTCCCTACCTACATGAGCACAATTCTTACCACATGGTGAGCATTTAGAGAATGTTTATTAACTTAACTTGATTAAAAACGTTTGACTTGGAGCCCAGGCCTTGTTACTCACTAACTCTCTTTAGGGACCTTGGACAAGTCACCTAATAGTAACATTAGGAGCAACAAATCACTTTTAAAAAGGGGTTCCTAGAAACAGTGTTACAAAATAGTTAATGGTAGCATCATTCACATTTTTGAAGATGAAGAAAAGGAAGCTAAGACATGTTAAAATCATTTGTTAAGGGTCACACAACTTGTGTCAACTCAAGCCATGTTCTCTGTGCTTAAGACTAATGTTCTTTCCATTTTCAGTGATGCTTCCCTGAGCTTCAGTTTCTTCTTCTGTAAAAAAGGTGATGATAATATGTAGGCTACCTAAATAGTACAATGGATAGAGTTCCAAGACTGAAGTCTATAAGATCCAACTTGAAATTACTCCTCAGAAACTTATAAACTGTGTGAACAAGACTAAATAACATAACCTTTGTTTACCTCAGTTTCTTCAACTGTAAAATAGGGATAATAATACCTAACTCTCAGGTTAGTTGTGAGGAATAAATGAGATAATAATTACAAGGGTCTTAGCAAGTCCTTGGCACATAGCAAGTATTATATAAATGTTAGCTATTATTATTATTATTATTAATTATTATATTTTTACCTAATTTACAAGGGCATTCTGGAAATAAAACAGCTTTGTATTCTAATATACCATGTAAGTGTAAAGTGTAATGGTGATCATTAACCACAATTGTTAAAATAAACAATAGCCAATGGAAAGAGAATCAATCATCTGTGAAATGAGATCTATCTATATTAGAATCCTAGTTCAGTGACTCGTGTATGTTTTAGCCCATCACTTATCTTGTTTGAGCTTTACTAGTAAATTGACACCTAAAAATGTGTGTGTGTGTGTGTGTATAAATAGAAACAGAAAGGCTGCATGAAACTTGAAATTCAACAATAATAACAAAATTAATCATTGCTTACATGAATTACTGTGACAGGTATAGGGGATTTTAAGACAAAAATTGATATTATTTCCAAAGAACTCACATTCTTTTGAGTTGACCTTCTACCTATAGCTCTATTGTATTATGATTGTTATTATGATGGAGCTTTTTTAATAAACCTGGAATTGTTATTTGGTTAGAGTAAGGGGCTTCGAGTAACAAACTTCCTTGAACAATGCAGGTCAATAACTATTCTGACCTTTTTTCCTAAGCATTTAATCACCTGGTTTACTAAAGGATTAAGAGACTTGCCAAGAATGTGACAGAGACAGGAGTGGACCTATTTATTTCTAACTTCAGGACCAACTTTTTATCCACTAAACCACATTGACTCTTATGAAGCTAAACTATGAAGTGAGTGAATTAGCATATCTGCTTAGCCTTCTTTCATAAATAAAGCATTAGAAACATTGAGATAAAGCCATTTCCCAGTAAGTGGTAGATGTAGCATGTGAACTTTCAACTTTTCCTGTCAGTTTAGATCACATCTTTATTCTTGTTCTTCTTTTAGGAGTCACTAATCACAACAATTTAAATATTAGCTACATATTAATGATTAATTTGAAGAATTAATATTCTTAAAAGCTATGTGAAAGAAAAGGCTGGCATTTTTCCAAGTCTTCTGAAAATACTTTGAATAGCTTGAGAGTAGGATTTATCATTCTCCTAATCTAGCTTTATTTTTTTTCCTTAAAAAAGGGGGAGTGGTTTCCTCTGGAAAACATTTTTAAAGGTCACTCACCATTCATGCTGAGAGGCACAGGTTTGTTCTTCTTGTAGGTAATGACAGCCTAAAAATGTCACCCATTCATCGGCACTGTGATGGGCCCTTCTTTTAAAGTTCACTAGTGAAAATAGCCTTCCAAATACTAGTGTGGGTGAGGGTTAATGCAAATAATGTAACTCCTAATGCTTCCAAAAAAAAAAAGCTTAATTCTCTCTTGGTTTCATTTGAATCAATTAACAAGTATTTATTAAGAATTTAGTGGTAGATGAAAAAGTAACCTCTGAGCCAGAAAGAATATGGGTTCAAATCCTGCCTCTGACACATACTGGCTGTATGATCCTCATCAAATTGCCTAACATATCAGTGCTCCAGGAAAAAATATAAAGTCTTTTGAGACTATATACTTCAAAACAGTTACATTAATAGGGACAGTTTCCTCACCAGTAATTCCCCATACCAATGCAATCACAGTTACAGACCAAAAGGAAAAAAGTGATATTCTGCTATTTAAAAAATCCATGTCATAAATAATTCTATGAAATTTTTAAAGAAAACTATAGATTTTCTTTAAAAACCAAAAGAAATTTTTTTCTTTTATACCAACAGAAGGATGGGATACAAGAAGTTTGCTTAGGGAAATCAGTCAATGAATTACAATATTTCATACAACCAAATTTGTGTTCCAAGCATATGCCTGGAAATAAATTCAGGGACTAGTTAAAAAAGAAGTTGTCAAGAGATAAAAGCATATGTTTTTAAACATGTTAATGTAAAGAGAGGCTCTTGCAATATTAGCATCTAATTCATTCTAATTTCTATACTTGCTTCAAATCCTATCTTAAACACATCCCTTATGGCAAATCTTCCCTTGTTGATAATATCCTCTTACCACTTTTTACATTGAATCTTGATGTGTCACTGAAAAATAGCCATAGCCTTCCTCTCAGCCTAGAGCTTGTAGACTGAAGGTGTGGAATCAGACATATATTCTCTGGTCAAATATAATTAGCATTTTTATTTGCTTCGATTATACGTTTTGTATACATTTGTTACAATAGAGAATCCACTGGGAAGTAACACTAATATATGGAAAGTGCTCTACGTTGTTTTCCAGTTTTATTTATTTTTTAGTGATAAGAGTTGTACTGTCCCCAAGCAACATAAATAAGTAAGAACTAATCAAGCAATAATCAAAAAAGTTCTCAAATGTTTCACTGGAAAGAAGGATGGGGAGGGACAGAAGGAGGAGGCAAACATATCTGGAGGGAGCTTCCTGCTATTCATGTCAGTTCTGTCAATAAGCCATGAGACAGAAATGGAAACATCCAAGAAATCAGAATTTTGGGGAAGGCCCAGCATGACAAACATGCCTTAATAATAGTATTCACTGAATGTTACCTTACCAAACAAGTCAGGTAGATGGGAGTTGGCGTCATTGCGTAGAGTGGAAGTGCTATATGATATAGTGGATAGGGCACTAGATTTGGAATCAGAAGGGCATGGGTTTAAATCCTACTTCAGATATTTACTGATTGTGAGACACTGGGCATGTGACCTAACCTGGCTGTAACCTCTGTTCTCATATATAGCAATAGGAGTTAGGGTAGAACAGGGTTTGAACTCATAGCTATTAAGACTCTTTGTAACTGTAAGTTCTTGGTCTGGTGATCCAATCTTGTGTTACTATTAGTAAGTCTTAGCTGAACCCCTAATGCTTTTCAGGGATTTTGATCAGAGGCTCTTTCAGCTGCCTTTACTTTCTGGGGCAGCAAAATATACTCTTTTCTCCATAACAGAGTATTGGCAACCATCTGTGGTTTTGCCCTTTTTCATCAAATAACCTTGGTGGGTGATGGCTGCTACTCCTCTAAAGAAAGCAATACTGTTGTCCTAGCCTAACTCAGCCATCTTTGGGTCATCCTCTTTCTCTCTCTTTCATTGTGTGTAGACAGATCCTTGTTGCAACACCCTTCCAAAATGTAGGTTAGTTTCCTTTCTTCCTCAGAGTTCAATATCCATCACAGAATTCCCCTTGCTATTTCAGTGTCTCCCTTTATCTTTGAGGAGAAGAAATTCCTGGCATCCTGATCCTTTGAATTCTACTCTAGCTGTATCACCCACATGGATGCTCATATTTTATATCTTGTTAAGGTTACCCAAATCATTTTCAGTCATGTCCAACTCTTTGAGACCTCATTTGGAGTTTTTATAACAAAGATATTGGAGTGGTTTGCCATTTCCTTCTCCAGCTCATTTTACACAAGAGGAAACTGAGGCTAATAAGATTAAGTGACTTGCCCAGAGTCACACAACTAGTAAGTATCTGAGGTTGGATTTAAACTTAGGAAAAGGAGTCTTCCTTACCCCAAGTGTGGCACTCTAACTGCTTCACTTCATCCCTTACATTTACCAAAACCCCAGATTGTTCAACTTCTATGTCCTTGAACTCTGGGACTACTCTCTCTCATTGTGACTTCTTGGCTTTTGTTTTATTCTGATTTACTTCTTCTTTTTTTTTTTTTTAAGTGAGGCAATTGGGGTTAAGTGACTTGCCCAGGGTCACACAGCTAGTAAGGATTAAGTGTCTGAGGCCGGATTTGAACTCAGGTACTCCTGACTCCAGGGCCGGTGCTCTATCCACTGTGCCATCTAGCTGCCCTTCTGATTTACTTCTAAACTTATTTTGTTATCTTCAGAGTAATCTTTAAACCCATCCATAGCTCATTTTCTGGACTTACTTTCCTTCATTGTCAATATTTGCCTTAATGCCAACTAATTCAAGAATGAACTGTCTACAGTCTTTGAATCTGTTCCCCTCATTTTGTCATCCATGACATCCTGGTCCTCAACCCTGGATAAAACTTGTCATTTACTCCACAAAGCAGCCAAAATAAGCTAGTGCAAATAAACTGACTATGCTTATTATAAATTCCTGTAATGTCATTTTAACATAGTTCTCCCTGCCGCATAGCAATTCTTTTCTTCTTCCCTGACTGGCCCTCCTTGCAGTATCTGTTCCAAACCTTCTCTTCTTTCCTCAAGCCCACAGTTCCTGTACTCTCAAGGAGGACTTTGCCTCCTACTATACTGAGAACCATCTATATTTTACTCCTTCATTTACCCTAGTCCATATCTCAAAACCCCTCTTCATTTTTACTCTTCCTTACTTCCTTGACTCCAAACTCTGATACAGAGGTAGCAACTCTCCTCACTCAGTCTTAATCCTCTTAATTGTACACTTGAATCCATCTCCTCCTACCTGTTCCCTTCCTTCTTGCTCTTCCTGCTCAATCATTGCCTCTCTCACCTTTTTAGAAAAACAAACATTTTTATTTAAAGTTTGGAGTTCTAAATTCTATCCCTTTTTTCCCTCTCTCCCTAACCCCTCCCTAAAGTGGTAAGCAGATAGAGTTTACACATGTGCAATTATGTCAAACATTACCATATTAGTCATTTTGTACAAGAAAATTTGAATAAAAGAAAAACATGAATGAAAGTGAAACATAGCAAGCTTTAGTCTGTGTTCCATCAATATCAGTTCTTTGGAGGTGGATCATATGTTTCATCTTTAGTCCTTTGGGATTGTCTTGGATCATTGTATTACTGAGGATAGTAAAGTCGGTCACAGTTTTTCATCTAACAATATTGCTGTCATTGTGTACAATGTTCTCTTAGTTCTGCTCACTTCACTATATGTATCAGTTCATACAAGTCTTTCCAGGCCTTTCAGAAATCATTCTGTTTGTCATTTCTTGTAGCACAATAATATTCCATCACAATCATATAGCTTGTTTAGGCATTCCCCAATTGATGGGCATTCCTTTGATTTCCATTTCTTAGCCACCACAAAAAGAGCTGCTATAAATATTTTGTACAAATAGGTCTTTTTCTCTTTTTGGGGGATGTCTTTGGGATTTAAACCTAGCAGTGGTATTGCTGGATCAAAGGATATGCAGTTTTATAGCCCTTTGGGCATAATTCTAAATTGCTCTCCAGAATGGTTGCTCTCTCATCTATTTTTAACCTGTCTTTTGGTTTTTTTCCCACTGTCAGAATAAAGGTCCATATCTCCCACTAAAAAGGATATCCACCTCCTTTTGAGCCCACCATTTCCTCAAGCAATGTATCTGTTCACTTTCACTTAAAAAAAAATTTTTGTTGGCTCCACAGCCTCACCACCCACTCACTTCTCAATTCTTTGCTGTCTGACTTCCAAACCTACTATTCTACTAAAACTGTTATTTCAAGGTAGCTGATGATCTCTTAACTGCCAAATCTGATGACATGCTCTCAGCATTAACTCTCCCTGATCAATCTGCAATTGTTTTGTGTGTTTCTTAAAATATACAGTTGACTACCTTCTCTCCTCCAAAGGATGAATACTTATATACTTAGAAGTATAAAGAACTTCAAAGACCACTGAGTTCAATCTTCTCCTTTTCTAAGTGAAAAAATAGAGTCTGAAAAGTAGTTGTGACTTTTCCAACATCATACAGCTTGTAAGCATTTAATGCAGAATTGAAACTCAGATCTTGCTGATTCTAAGCTCTGCCACTTACCTGTTTTTCTTGGCTTCCAGGACAATACTCTCTCCTTGTTTTTCTCCAGCCTATATTACTATTCGTTTTTAGGACCTCTTTAAGGATCACATCCCCCAGCTCACACTTATCCTGGCTTTTTGTGTCCCCAGAGGTATGGCTGTGACTGTTCTCTGAGAATCAGAACAGTAAATGATGAGTGGCTGGCTGTTTGTAGTAGCTTACAACCCAATATGGGGGCTTTTCCATTAACAATCTAGCAGATTTAATGAACATTTTAGAAAAGGTATTTACCAAGATGTTATAGCAAGAACAGTAGTTACAACACAACCCATTGCTCTAAAAAAAGAAGTCTGGATTTCATTTTATGTACACAAGGGTCCATGGTAAGAGATGAGTAAGGCATGTAGAGAACACATTGGACAAAGGGAGAACTCACAATTCCTGGTTTTAAAGCAGTCCTTTTCCCCCTTCATAGAGTATACAGAGAAGTAGACTTTGGAAAGTTCCTTTTAGGTGTAGAACACTTCTGGGTTCCAAGACTTAGTCTGTTAGTGGCATTTCTTTTTGTCATGAGACACTTCTTGAATCTATCATTACTTAGGTGACTGTCATCCCAGACTATAGTTTCCTAATTGTCCAGGAGGTTGATCCCGGCCTAATTCATCGTCTGCTACTTGTCTAGTATCTTTAACAGCATGATCATGAATGGAAACAAATTATTCTAAACTGCACATTCCTCTATGGGAAGTCTTCACATGCTTGGTGTAGATACCCTTCTAACTCCAGATCTGTAGAAACGTCAACCTGGTTTAACCTTTCTGCTAAGAAGGTTTAGCTGGGTGTGGTTATGCACATGATTCAGCTTTTTGGAGCCACAGGTGAAAATTCAGTGCCAGGTGAACACTAAAGATGGATGAGCCATCTTGAAGAGGCCTTGTCAAGTCCTCACATCAGAGATGCTGAAGCCATCTGTCTGGAGTGCTTAGAGCTTGGTCAGACATCAAAGACACCAAAGTCATCCGCTGCATCCCTGATCATTGCCAGTCATCTTAACTTTTGTCTTGCCACTGGACGTTGATGACTAGAAGAGACAGTGAGGCTGATGACTTTATGGAATTCTCCCTTAAATCCAAATCATTCACCAGTCAATACATTACTCTGTGATATCACTGGTCCTCTTCTAAAATGAAGGACAAAGAACAATAGTGATAGAGGTTCAGGGTGAAAGATACTCTCCTCTCCACCCACCCTCTCCCCCTTAAGGATATTTTCTCTCTTCATGTGTAATCCTCTGAACTGTAAATCTCCTACCACTATACTGGTTCACTATTTGACTCATTTTTTAAATTCATAGGCCCTAAAAACATGACTGACCTTCTCAGTCAATCACATTGCTTTCTCATTTGACACAATAAAAAATGTTCATACCTCATAAAAGACCACAGAACTTAAACCATTATATTTATACACTTAAAATACCATGTCCATTGATTTAATATAGTGTCTGTGCCTTTCTCTGCTCTTATTAGTTAGTATGGTATGGAACCACACCCCTACATTAGTATCTTTTGTTAGATAGTCATCTATATCTCATTCCTAAGCCTGGGTATTTTCCAGGTTTCTATATTGGTCCTTTGCCTCTCTTCTCTCTGTAGTCTTTTGTTTAGAGATCTTATCATAGGTTCAGTTTTTATCTTCAAGCAGATGACTCCCAAATCTATAAATCCAGCCCCTCGGCTCTTTCCTGAATACTCTTTCCAATTGCCATCTGTACCTCAACTTCTACATGGCTCAAATTCAATTCACCTCCCTCCTAAATTCATCTCTCCTATAAACTTTCCCATTTGAAGGCAATATTACCCTCCAGGTCACCCAGATGCATTACCTCAGAATAACATTTGACTCTTGTCCTTCAGCTTCCATATCCTCTTAGTAGCCACATTCTGTCACTTATAACTGTACTATCTGTTTCCTTTGCTCTCCAATCCCACAGGAACTGCCCTAAACTTCTTTCCTGGGTAATAGCCTACTAATTACATCCTTAGGATCCTATTTCTCCTGTATTCTGCCCTTCATAAAGCTGAAAAATAAACTTCCTAAGGCAAAGAACTGAGCTAGTAATTTTCCTGTTCAGAATTCTTAAGTGATGGTCCATAGCCCTTTTTGGATATGGAATGTACTCCTTTGCCTGGCATTTAAGGAACCCGAAAATCTGACACTTCATTTCAGATTACTTCCTTTTTAGTGACTCCTTAAGATAATTGATATTTTCCTTTCTGGATTTCTATCTTCAGTACCTAATATAATGACTGGTATCTAGTAGGTGTGTAATAAATGCTTGATGACTGATTGACTCATTGAATCTAGAGCGCAACTAAGTTGTACAACAAACTGTTCCTTTAATGTTTTGTCTCCTGCCTCTGAAGATTTACCATAATGTAATCCTGACAATATATTTCCTTCTTATCTTTGTCTTTCAAAATTATTTTCTTCCTGCAAAACTTAGTTCATATTCCATTTCCTCAGTGAAACCTTCCCTCACCTTCACCTCATTTTAACTTTCATAGAAAGTTAGTGCTCTGTAGTCCTTGTAATTTTACAAAGACTTTTGTATGACTTTTGCTTTCACTCCCTTTTTGCTATTTTTCAGTTTCAGTGATATCCAACCCTTTGGGATCCAATTTGGAGTTTTCTTGGCAAAGATACTAGAATGGCTTGCCATTTCCTTCTCCAGCTCATTTTGCAGATGAGGAAAACTGAGGACAAACAGGGTTAAGTGACTTGCCCAGGGTCAAATAGCTAGCAAGTGTCTGCAACTGGGTTTGAACTCAGGTGTCCTGGAGTCCAGGCACTATACTCTATCCACTGTGCCACCAATCACCTATCATTTCCTACCTTGTAGTGTACTTATCCACACAGGATGTTTCACTTGTTTTCCAGTAATCTGTAAGGTCCTCCAGGACTAGATTGATTTTATTATTTATATCCACAATACCTGTAATAGCTAGGGCCTGATTAGTGTGAATAAGGAACCCTCTTCAGGGGTCACATTATTTGAATTCTCATTACATATTTTAATTTGACTACAACCAATCATCAAATTTACATGATTATTACTTAGAATTCTCTGAATTCAAATACATGTAACCACTTCAGGGGATTTGTTATTCACACTAATTGGTGCCTATCTGTAATATATTTACTTGAATGGAATTTATTTGAAGAAAAGTTCAGTCTTCTGGAGACCTTTATTGAGATTAGCTATAGTGGACCCAAGCTCAAAGCAGTCATGGTGGCTGCCATTGATGTACTTGGCCAAATGTAGGTCAGGTCTTTAGGACAGCTGGAAGCTGAACTTGATATAATGGGAAAATTAGCATAAGCAACAACTGAATTTGTATCATAACAACCCTCCAGGAAAGACAGTGTTGGGTCAAAGGCAGGTTAGAATTTCAAGTTATGGAAACTTCTTGGAGGTTAAATGAAATTATAATCATGTCTTCAGACACACAAAAAAGGATGGATATTTCACTCACAAAATGGAAGCCAAAGGGCAAACAATATTTTCCAGTGACCCACAGAGATCTCTAGTCAGGGTGAATGAGATACTGAAATGTAATGCTGAAGAACTTGGTGGGAGCTAATGAGAAGAGGCAAAACTTAACCTTTCTAGAAGGGCATAAAAATATGACAACATTGATAACTTCAGTTTATCTTTGCTGCAAGACCTAAAGCCTGATCTAGCATCTAGCTTAATTAACATAGGAACCAAATTACTTTGGGGATGGAGAGAAAGTAACCTCAAAACAAAATTCAGCCAGGATATGAAGGATTAGGTAGTTTAAAACACAATAGGATTTCGCCTCTGCCCTTCCCCCTCCCCCAGTGAATTCCCTTCACCCCTCAATTTAACCCTAAAGGTGTCATCACCTAGCTAAGTGACACAGTGGACAAAGCATCACCCCTGGACCCAGGGGGATCCCAGCCAAAGACACAAGACACTTGCCCACTGTACAACCCCAGCTATGTCCCCCAGCTCCAATTTTTTATGGTTCTCTAGGGTATTGTATTTGAAAGTCAAATTTGCCATTCAGTTCAGGTCTTTTCATCACAAATATCTGAAAGTCTTCTTTTTCATTAAAGTCCCATTTTTTCTGCTGAAAGATTATGCTGAGTGTTTTGCTGGGTAGGTGGTTCTTGGTTGTAATCCCATTTCCTTTGCCCTTTGGAATATCATATTCCATGCCCTCTGGTCCTTTAATGTAGAAGTTGCTAGATCTTGTGCTATCCTGACTGGGGCTCCACAGTACTTGAATTCTTTCTTTTTGGCAGCTTGCAATATTTTCTCCTTGATCTGAGAGCTCTGGAATTTGGCTACAATAGTCCTAGGAGTTTTCCTTTTGGGATCTTTCTAGAGGTGATCAGTGGATTCTTTCAATTTCTATTTTAGATTCTTCTTCTAGAATTTCTGAGCAATTTTCCCTGAGAATATCTTGGAATATGGTGTCTAAGCTCTTTGCTTGATTATGGTTTTCAGGTAGACCAAAAATTTTCAAATTATCTCTCCTGGACCTCTTTTCCAGGTCAGCAGTTTTCCCCAGAAGATATTTCACATTGCCCTCTATTTTTTTATTCATTTGGATTTGCTTTATTGTGTCTTGGTTTCTCATAAAGTCACTGGTTTCCATTTGTTCAGTCCTAATTCTTAGGCAATTATTTTCATCAGAGAGCTTTTATAGCTCCTTTTACATTTGGCCAATTTGACTTTTCAAGCTGTTGACTTTTTTCTCAAGTCTTTCCTGTATCACCCTCATTTCTCCTTCCATTTTTTCTTCTACCTCTCTAACTTTATCTTCAAATACTACATAAAAGAAACAGGAAAAGGATTATGGAGTAGGGGAAGAGATGGGAGAGGAGCAGGGCAGTAAATGAATTTTACACTCATCAGAAAAGGCTCAAAGCCCTTAAACTCACCAGAGCTGCCTCAAGGAGGGGCTAACACACACACCCAATTGGGTGGCTAATCTATTTAATCTGGGCAGTAAATGAGCCTAACACTCATCAGAATTGGTTCAAAGACCTCAATCTCATTAGAATTGGCTCAAGGAGGGAATAATGTACACACTCAGTTGGGTGGAGAAATCTCTCTAACCCTGCAGGAAAATAGGAAGGGAAGGGGAAAAAGAGAGAGGGGCAAAAGAAGGAAGGGCAGAGTGGGGGAAGGGACAGACAGAAGAAAATCCCTTTTGAAGAGCGATAGGATGAAAGAAGATGGATAATAGAATAAATATCATGGGGAAGGGAATAGGATGGAAGGTAAACAGTTAACAAAGTAATCTTGAAAAAAGAGAAAAGGGGGAAAAATTGTACAAAAAATATTTATAGCAACTCTTGGTGGAGGCTAAGAATTGAGAATCAAGGGAATGTCCATCAATTGAGGAATGATGGGAAAAAGCTGTGCTATATGATTGTAGTGGAATGGTCTTGTGCTACAGGAAATGACAAACAGGATGATCCCCAAAAAACCTGGAAAGACTAATGAACATCGATGCATAGTGACGTGAGCAGAGCAGGGAGGACATTGTGTGTAGTGACAGCAGTATTGTTCAATGAGCAATTGTGAATGACTTTACTCTCAGCAGTGCAATCATCCAAGACAATCCCAAGGAACTAATGAGGAAGCATACTATGCACCTCTATAGAAAGAACTGATAAAAAGAACACTTGTGGATTGTACATATATAACCTGGATTCAATCTTGTAGAGGGGGAAGGAAAGGGATGGAGGGAGGGAGAATAATTTGGAACTCTAAATCTTATAAAAATGAATGTTGAAAACTATCCTTACATGTAACTGGAAAATGAAATAAATGGTTGTTACAAATTAAACACACACACACACACACACACACACACACAATAGGATAATAATACTCCCTATATTTGTAAAGAAACTAGAATTACCTTTGAAGACTCCTTTAATTTTACAATTCTCTTTTGTTTGCTACATTAAAAAGTGTCATAGTTCAGAGACAGGGAGAGATGGGAAACATCTAAAACCATAATGATGACTAGCATCTCACTTAAAGCTTTACTTAAATGAAGAGTTAATTATGAATTCAACATCAAACTTCAGGAATATCTGAATAAGCTTTAAATCTATGTATATTCCTACCTTGAGTGTCTTCAATTGAGAAGAAAAAAATCTGTATTGAATATCTTTGCTTAAAATACATCTTTTTTTTAAAAAAATCTATATCTAAAGACAAGATGGTGCTAATATTATCTAGTTTGATGAGGCAATTGTAAGAAAGTACTATTCACATTTACATCTCAGGTCTTTGGAACAGAAAACAGTTTATGACCAAATGAAATAGAGAATATTATGAAATGCAAAATGTATGATTTTGATTACATTAAATTAAAAAGGGTTTGTACAAATAGAAGCAATGCGTCCAAAACTAGAAGAGAGGCAGAAAACTGGGAAATAATTTTTATAGCCAGTATTTCTGATAAAGGCCTCATTTCTAAAATATATTGGGAACTAAATCAAATTTATAAGAAATCAAGTCATTGCCCAATTGAGAAATGGTCAAAGAATATGAACAGGCAATTTTCTGATGAAGAAATCAAAACAATTTATTGCCCTATGAAAAAAATCTCTAAATCTCTATAGATTAGAGAAATGTTTCAAATTAAAATAACTTTGAGGTACCACCTCACACCTATCAGACTGACTAATATGACAAAAAAAAGGAAAATAATAAATGTTGCAAAAGCTGTGGAAAAATTGGAACACTAATGCATTGTTGGTGGAGCTGTGAACTGATCCAACCATTCTGGAGAGCAATTTGGAATTATGCCCCAAGGGCTATAAAGCTGTGCATTCCCTTTGACCCAGAAATACCACTGTTAAGTCTTTGCCCCAAAGAGATCATAAAAAAGGGAAAAGGACCCACATGCACAAAAGTATTTATAGGTGCTCTTTTTGTGGTGGCAAGGATTAGAAATTGAGGGGTTGCCCATCAATTGGGGAATGGCTAAACAATTTGTGGTATATGAATGTAATGGAATAATATTGTGCTGTGAGAAACAATGTGCAGGTAGATTTCAGAGAAAACCTGGAAGGACTATAGGAACTGATGATGATTGAGATGAGCAGAACCAGGAGAACATTGTACACAGTTTCAACAACATTATGTGTTGATCAACTGTGATAGACTCGATTCTTCTCAGCAATACAATGGTCCAATATAGTTCCAAAGTAGTCATGATGGAAAATGCTCTCCAAATGCAGAAAAAAGAAAAAAAAAACTGTGGAATCTAGATGCAGATTGAACCATACTATTTCTAATGTTTTTGTTGTTTTTGTTTTTGTTTTTTGAGGTTTTTCCTTTTTGCTCTGATTCTTCTTTTACAGCATGACTAATGCAGAAATATGTTTAATGTGATTGTACTTATATAACATATCAGATTACTTGCTGTCTTGGGGAGGGGCGAGGGAGAGGAGGGAAGGAGAAAAATTTGAAACTAGAAATCTTATAAAAACAAATGTTGAAAACTATCTCTACATGTAACTGGAAAATGATAAAATACTTTTATGGGAAAAAAGAACTATTCAGATATCAATTTCACACACACACACTCGCACGCATGCAACATTGTTACCTGGAAGCTACATTGAGTATTTTTTGATTGACTGCATTAGTGTCACACGAATTCCCAAATTTAGTCTACGATTTGAGACATGCTGAAAAACTTGTATGTATCTGGAAGTAATAATATTTCTTTTTACCCTTCTGTGATCTTAAACTTTCAACAGATTTCTTTACCCTTACCTGTGTGTCTTCCCACTACCAGCACCTAACTGCCTGCCCTTTCCATCCAAGTCTTTCACATTCCTAACATTGTTTCATTGCATAATAAGTCATCTGACTTTGCTATGGTATATTTCAAGCTGATTCTTCAAGCTTAGATAGCCACCACTTTTTGGTCCCAATTAAAACATCATTCTCAAGAGGTACCAGCTCCATTCAGCAATTACAAGACAATAATTTAAGTGCTGTGAGCTTGTGTATTCAAAATGAGGTCACTAGAGCTGACAGATAACCTTTTAAAAATTGCCTTATAATTTAAGTGTTAAAATCAACTAAAAATTCTATCTGATTAATGATTCATGTTGTATAAGATTACTTGAAAAGAAAAGAATGACAGAATGTTATTATATTTTTAATGGATCTAAAGAAAAAATAGTGTCTGGTTTCAAAAATATTTTTTTATTGACATCTGAAAAGTGCCTGTTTGATAGTATCGCTGGTTGGAAGTTATTTTATCTGGAAAATAGCTCAGATATTGTCATACAAAAAATGATTAATTATGCTCCAAAACACTTAAAACCATACATTGGGGAGGGGGTACTTACAATTCCTTTGATTCACAAAGGAAAGACTTTGTAAAAAGAAAACTTTAAGAGTATATTAAATATTATCTGTTTTTGCTCAGTTTAGTTTCTAGCTCTAATTCAAATCCCTTTTATCGTTGTTCACTGAATATGCCAGGTATATTTGAGTGTTGAAGTTTATTCCAGTGAAAGAGGAAAAAATGCATTTTTTCATATATATATCTATGTGTTGTCATTATATTTTACCAAAGGAAAGAAGATAATTATCTGTAGCAAGAACATGTAGGCCTATGAAACTTTGAAAAAAAAATTTTAATCAAAAGAACAAAACTCTTGAAGAATAAAAAAAATTGAAGAAAGAGAAAAAGAAAGAAAAAGAAATGAAAATATCTATCACGCAAGTAGATTTTGATTTGGGAACCATAAAACAAAAAAAATACAATAAAATGAAATTTTATAATCACTGTAATTCATTCAACAAGTACTTATTAAACACCTACTAAATCCTAGTATTGGTATTAAATAAACAGGAATTAAATAATCCTTGATCTCAGGGAGCCTACATTCTTTTGGGAAACAATAAGTACAAAAAAAAAATTGAACACAAAATTTGAGAAAAAGTAAATGCCAAATAATGTATCTGGAGTAGTTAGGGAAAAAGTGATGTGTATTTCTATATGTTCATATGCCTGTGTGATAGCTACAGTATACCTACTCCATGATGCCTCTTTTTAATTGAAGCAGTATAGCCTCACAATTCTTTATCATGGCAATATTACATTATATAACATTAATATGGGTAATTGAGAGCCACATTTAGATTTGTTTTGGTCCTAATCTAAACTGTAAAGTTAGACCCCTTGAAATGTTAAAAGATAAACACTATAAGACTACATGCCACACATCAGCCAAACCTTCATGTGTCTGTGCTATCTAGCCAATCAGGTGTGACCCTTCTTCCTAGCAATAAAGTCACAGAAAAAGATACTTCACAGAGCTGTGGGGTAGATTTCTAACTGTCTCTAAACTGCAATGATCAGAGAGACTGTTAGACTGGTTCAAATGAATGTTTCAATAATGACATATCTTCAACAATTTTTTTTTCTGAGAGAGTAAATATGTAACCCTCATGTTAATTTCACCAATCAACTCATTAAAACAAAAGAGAATAAAACATCTATCCATATTGGGTTTTTTACGCATTTTTGATGCATCATCAGTATGGAGAACTCCCAGTGTAGAAACTACCTTTATCAATTTAACTCTTCAGCTCATTTTTCAAAGAGCTGTTTGGAGACCATGAGATGTAAAGTGAATTACCAGGGATCACAAAGCAAATATGTATAAGGGGCAGGACTTGAACCTAGGTCTTCCTGATTCCAAGGACCACCCTCCATTCACCAGGCCATGCTGACTCTCTTTACCTGTATCAAATGTTCAGAAATTACCAAAATCAATGCCAATATGTGAGACCACCCTAGAATTTTTTTCCATTCTTAAATAGTATTATTTTATCTCTTTTCCTCTCATCTTTATGATTTACAAACTTGAAACCAGATGAACAACAGAAGTAGGAAAGTAAGGATAATGAAAATACAGGGTTTGGTTTTTGGGGGGGGAAGTCTAGAAAATTCTAGCGTATGAACAGTTATCCCCAAATCTAGTAAGTTAATCTATTGTTTTCCTAAACAGACAAGATAACTTTGTTGAATTCTGGTCCCAGATGGTGCTGCTAATGCTGCTGTTGCTGATATTAGCAGTAATATAGCACTTTAAGGTTTGCAAGCCTGTTTATCATCATTATCTCATTTGATCCTCACAACAATCATGGGAGGTAGGTATTATTATTACCTACCTCATTTTACTGTAGAAGAAATTAAGGAATATGGAGGTTAAGTGACTTGCCCAGAGTTAAAGAGTTCATAAGTATCTCTGAGACTGGCTTTGAACTTAGGACTTCCTCTCTCCTGGTTTAGCATTCTATCCATTGAGCCATTTAGCTAGTTGTGGTTTTTTTCACTCATTGTGTCTAAAGAATTCTATTTTTTTCCCCTATCTGATATTAATTGAAAGGAACTTTTTATTTTGCTGTGGGAAGTTTAATATATTTATTGAATAAGAATGACTTAAATTTTAATAAAAATTGAGTAAATCACTCCTATTATGAATTGTTTATCATTTTCCATTATATCACATAATTTTTATACAGTCAAACATTGGCAGCAGAGTATTAAATTTTTTCAATTACAAAATAGCAAAGGATCCTTTTTTATGTACTATATAGGAGATTTCAATTAATGGAGCACCTTTGCTGATCTGTTCTCTACTCTAAAACCAAAAACATAAATAAATCTAAGAAAAGTCCTGATAGGTTAATAAAAATCCTTATTTCCATACTCTTATTATGTGAAATAAATTTAGAAGCTGAGTCTTTTAAAGATAAATTAAGCCCCTGTGATGCTTAAAGATAGATTAATACATTTTATGTAAACTAAGTCAAATATAATTAATGTAGTTAGAAGTATTTGTCCTTGAGAACAGAAAGAAATATTTAAACTTTATTATATTGATTTTGGACCAAGTTATAATACAGAATATCTATAACTGACAGATGATGTAACAAAGTCACACACAGTTCTCTATTTTTTTTCTTAACATATCTTGAGGAAATAATGCTATATCAGCCATTCATTATAATTTCCAAAAAGATACTGAAAATTTGTCAAGTAATACTGCCAGAAATTTAAATAAATAAAAAATAGAAAAGTAATTTCAGTATATTATTGTAGTGAATTTCAAAATCTCTTCTATAAAATGAGTTCATGAACTCTTTTTAAATTTTTTTTAAATCTCATTCTCTGACGTCTTCATTTTCCTAACCTGTTATCATGGGTGACCCTAATTTTCATTCAATTCTTGTCCTCCTCTAGTTTTGTTTTTCTTTAAACTTTTATATTTCACCATTTGAGATCTAATCTAATGACTAACTATCTCTTTTATTGGAAGCTACATCACTTAGAGTGGATGCTCCACTGAAAAGAGCTCATGAAAATTAACAGCAGAGAATTTGGGTTAGAATCCCTGTCCTGGGGCGGCTAGATAGCACAGTGGATAAAGCACTGGCCCTGGATTCAGGAGTACCTGAGTTCAAATCCAGCCTCTGACACTTGACACTTACTAGCTGTGTGACCTTGGGCAAGTCACTTAACCCCCATTGCCCCTCAAAAACAAAACAAACAAAACAAAAAAAGAATCCCTGTCCTACCACTTGTGTTATATTGCACAAATCACTCACCTTTTCTTATCATTATTGTTTCCTCAGTTATAAAATAAATAAATAGAACTTGGTCTAGATGACCTCTAAGGTGCTTTGTAGCTTTAAATCTATAATTCTAGAAGTCAATAAATCTCAAATTAGCCATCTTTGACACTGACCTTTCATGCATTCTCTCATAGGTTTCCCCACCCACTTAAGTAGCATCTCCATTTCTATGTACTATAATTAAATAAAACATAACATTTAAAATTCAGTTTCTTATGATCCTATTTACAACTTCCCATCCAGTTATCTGAACAGGATACTCTGCCCCCCCCCACTCTCCTATTATTCTTACTGATTAGAACATTCTCCCAATGTTCTAATTCCATAATTTTTGAATGATATTTGAAAATTTTTGGTCTTTTACCTTCCAGAACCAAAGTCAAAAGGTTTTCCCCATTTTTCCTGAAAAAGAGTACTTTGATTTTCTTCCACCTTTCCATTTTCACAGTCCTTGCTGTGGTCCAAGTCTTACCATCACTGAATATTTCAGTTTCTACAGTAGAAATCTAATCACTTTCCCCTCCTCTTCATGTATCTCCATATTCAGTTTATTCTCCAGGTATAATAATTTGTTCTCAAATGCATCATGAAACTCCTCTATTAAGGAATCTGCAATGGTTTCCTATTTTCAATTATGTTCGATTTAAACTTCTCAACCAAGTATTCAAGACGTTTTGACAAATGACATCTTTTATCTTCCAAACTCTTTTTTCATTTCACTCTAATATGGACTTTGCTTTATTGAATTTAGTTAGATCAAGAAATTAGTACCTACTATGTGCCAATTCAGTCTGTTTGGGACATTTTCATTTTTCTCTATGTGCTTTTTCATTTGCCATTTCCAAGTTGGAACACCATCTTCTTCACCTCTCCAACTAAATAATAACTCTATCATTTGAAGAATTAATGAAAAAACTAGGAGCATTTAATTTCAAGCAGAGAAGACTTAATTAGGAGAGAAGATGCTACAGCAGCTTTGAAATATTTTCTTTGTCATTCCACAGGAAAGAACAGAGAGACAGCTATTGGCTCAATAAAGGAAGATCAATCAAAGCTGTTTGAAAATGGAACAGAATAAGAATGAATTCTTTATCACTTGGAGGTGTTCAAAAATAGATTGAATGGCCACTTCATAGAAGTTGCTAAATAGTGAATTTATTCTTTCATTAAAGTTTAACCTCTATGGCCTCTAACACCAACCCTAACTCTGCTCCCCTTCCTAATTTCTCCCTGTATATAGCTCAATTCTCCTTAGGTATTTGCATGTTTTATCTCCAGTATTATTGTGAGCTCCTTGAGAACAGGGGCTTTTACCTTTCATTGTATTCCCAAAATTCAGCAGAGTAATCAGCATATTTTAGATTCTTAATCGATGTATATTAAGTAGCTGACTCTATGGTTACATGGATTTTGGTGAAAACATTAAGAGCATCTGTAAATAAACGTTAAATGGAACATTAAAATTGTCAATAGACATCCATGAAGCTGTATGAAATTGGATAAACCCTAACTGTGGGTTAACCCTTAAGTGTGGATGGTTTCCTATGCTCTGTCATAGGTCCTGTTTTCTATATACAGTCTTTCTTTTGGCACTCTCCTCTTCTAAACTGCGTCACCAACTAAGTATGGTATCACCATACTTGAAGTCTCCCAGGTTTGTTGCTTCCTTACCTTCCTTCTAAAATATCCAATAATTTGTAAAATGTCACTATTTTAATCTCTATAGGATCTCTTGCCTCTGACCCTTTCTAACTTCTCACATGGTCACCCCCTTAGTGATCTAGGTACTCCTCACCAAAATCTTTCCAGTGGCTTCTTTTTTAATAGAATCTTATTTTCCAAAATATATGTAGAAACAAAATTTTAACATCAATTTTTTTAAAACTTTGTGTTCCAACTTCTCTTCCCCCCTCCATTCTCACCCCCCACCCACAAGAACTCAAGCAATTCAAAATAAGTTATACATGAGTAGTCATGGGAAAATTCCCATATTAGCTAGGTTGTGAGAGAAAACAGTCAAAAAAACCAAAACTTCAGATTAAGGAATTGTCAAAGAGGAAAAGAAAAAAAAAATTGAATGTGTTTCCATCTGTTTTCATATACTATGAGTTCTTTCTCTGCAGATGGGCTGCAATCTTCATAAGTCCTTCAGGGTTATATTGGATCATTGCCTTGCTGAAAATAACCATGTGCTTCCTAGCAGATCATCCCCCACTATTGCTGTAATTTCATATACAGTATAGTACAGTACAGTAATCAATCATTATAACTCTTTCCCTCCATCCCACTCCCTTCTCATGACATTTACTCTATCTTCTTTTTACCTATTCCTCCTCAAAAGTGTTTTACTTCTGACTATCATCTCCCTCCCTCTGCACTCCCTTTTTTCACACTTCCTTCCTTATCCTCTTCCCTTCCTACTTTCCTGCAGGGTTAAATAGATTGCTCCTCCCAATTGGGTATGAAAGCTATTCCCTCCATGAGCCCACTCCAATGAAATTAAGGTCCCTGAGCTAATTCTGTGTTCTAAATTTTTCTTCCTCCCTCCCTCCTCAACCCACCCTATGAGTTCAAGCAATTCAATATGTCATACTTGTGCAGTAATGCAGAACATCTTCATTTTCCTTGAAAGTGTTTTGCTTTTTACTTCTCTCTCCCCCAATCTGCCCTTTCCTCCTTCCCTTCTTCCCCCCTCCCCTTTTCTCCCTCTCCTCCCTCAGGCCAAAAATATATTACTATGCCTACTTGAGTATGCATGTTAGTCCTTCTTTGAGCAAACTCTGATGATATTAAGGTTCACTCACTCCCCAACTCCTTCCCCCTCTTCTACTCTCCTCCAAAAATGTTTTTCATTTCCTTCATGTGAACTACTTCTCCCCAGACCATCTCTCCCCTTCTCCCTCCCCCAGTTTATTCCTCCTACACCTCAACCCTATTTTAATGATGTCATCATGGATTGGTTAGGTGGCACAGAGGACAAAGCACCAGCCCTGGACCCAGGAGGCCCCAAGCCCAAATCCAGCCCCAGACATAAGACACACCACCCTGTCTGTCCCACAAAGAACAAAACATAAATGCTTTACAGATATCATCCCTTCATATTCAGTTCAGTTCTGTGTCTTCTGTGAATCCCTTACTGAGATAGTTCTTATGGGTTCAAAGTATTTTCTTCCCATGTAGGAATGTAAACAGTTTGATCTTTTAATATTCCTCAAGAAGTCTTTTTCCGGTTTACCTTTTTATGCTTCTCCAAGATCTTGTATTTGAAAGTCAAATTTTCTATTCAGTTCAGGTCTTTTCATCGCAAATGCTTGAAAGACCTCTTTCTCATTGAAATCCCATTTTTGCCTCAGAAAGATTATACACAGTTTTGCTGGGTATGTGGTTTTTGGCTGTAGTCCCAGTTCCTTTGCCCTCTGGAATATCATATTCCATGCCCTTTGGTCCTTCATTGTAGAAGCTGCTAGATCTTGCTTTATCCTTATTGGAGCTCCACAGTATTTGAATTCCTTTTTTCTAGCTGCTTGCAGTATTTTGTCCTTGACCTGGGAGTTCTGGAATTTGGCTGTAATATTCCTGGAGGTTTTTCTTTTGGGATCTCTTTCAGGAGGTGATCAGTGGATTCTTTCAATTTCTATTTTAGCTTCTGCTTCTAGAATATCAGGGCAACTTTTCCTCACAATCTCTTGGAGGCTGCGCCTGCGGCTGTGGCTGCTTCTCAGCTCTGCTCCTGTTCCCAGCTTCAGAGGGTCCCAAGTGTTTTGGTTTGAGGGGGGGGGGGCAGGTTTTAATCTCACCTGGCCTGTTCTCAGGTCTGGAGATAACCTCAGGCCTACTTACTAAGCAGCCAACCAGCAACGCTTTCTGTGGTGGTGTTCTTAGCTTCCGATGAGCCTGTTCCCCTGTTCCCCTCCCCAACCTGGGCCTTCAGCCACTCAGGATTTCTTCCTGGTTGCCCGCTGGGGTGGGATAGTCTAATCCTCCCCCTCAATCCACTGGTTCCCTTGCACTTACCCCTCCCCCCCCACCAGCCATTCAATCCGACTTCGCTCTCGGTTCCAGAAGACACTGGAGCTGCAGCCGATTCAGAGGCACTGGGGAAAATTCCTCTGGTGGATGTCTGGTGTGTCGGCCTGATTTTGGGGTTAGGCTTTATTCATGGCCCAGCATGGCCCCTTGAAATCTATCTATGGCTGGGGAAAACTCTCAGCCTGTATTTTTGTGTGTTTTTCTGCCCCAAGGATACTTTTATTGCTATTTTTGGGGTGATTGTATCAGGAACCCTGTGTGTTTTTCTCCAGTGGCTTCTTAATTAATTCATCTTGTTTCAAGAACTCCAGTCGTTCCTTCACATAATGGTCAAAGGGATTTTCCTTAAGTTTGAATCTAACCGTGTCAATTCCCTACTCACTGAACTCTGGCCACTGAATATTGCTTCTAGGATAAAATAAATACTCCTCTCTCTGGTTCTGAAAGCTCTTCACAACCTTACCCAAACCTATCATTTCTACCTCCTTATAATATTCTTTGCTATACTTCGTGATGGAATTGGGAAGCCTTCCCACTCTGCTTCCTCCATGGAGTTACATCTCCCACTCCACATGTTTGCCCTGGTCCTCTCTGACAGCTGAAATTTGCTTCTTTGACACTTTTGCATCATGAAATAGCTCCCTTCCCTTGAGAAACAGCCCAAGCACCACAAACTTTCATATGAAGCCTAGTTGATTCGCATCTCCCCACCATCAGCCTTGTATTTAGTTATGTCTTTATTTTGTCCATAGACTTATATATAGATATATATCTATACTATATATAGACGTACTGTCTATCATGATATAATTTAATCTTTTTGAGAGTAGGGATTAGTTTCTTTTTTGTCTTTGAAACCCAAAAATGTGCTCCAGTATCTGCTACATAGTAGACACTTTAACAAATTATTATTGCTTATTATATTGAAGGCCAATCAGATTAAATTATGAGATCCTATGATAAAGAACTGGTAGCAGCCACTGGATTTATTTAATCTTTCCTATCCCTTAATGTTGTAGATTTGCAAATTGAGATGCCGGGTGGTGACATTACTTGTTCAATGTCACAGTGAAAGGAAATAGCAGGTCCAGATTTGGAACCCAGGCATTCTGACTCCATATTCACTGTTCTCTCAAGCACACCAATCATTGTGTTGAAGTTTCTAACACTATATGATTCTTTCACTCACATAAAAGGTACAAGGAAGGATGTCTAGGCAGTTTGAATAAATGACCTTTTCAATTATTTAAATTCAGTGGCCAGAACATTTTAAGTCAGCAAAATTTCCTGTACCATTGAATGAAAAATCAAAAGCAAAGGGCCTGGAAAGGAGGGTTGTCTTCATGGTTAATTTAATCCAGGAGTTTCCTTCTACAGATAACAATTAAGGGAATATTATCCTTTAAGAAGAAAATTCAAATTCAAATATTTACTGCCAATGCATACTCCTATTTATCTCAAACAAAACTTAAGAATCATACTTCTCATTGAAATTTCAAGATCAATGCTTCAGAGGAAGTAGGTCTCTAGTGAAGTGATCTTAGCATCTATTATTTTTCATAGAATAATAAAATCATAGATCTAGAGCTGGGAAGGATCTTAGAAGCTATCCTGTCTAACCACTTCATTTTATAAGTGAGTAAACTGAGTCCCAAGGAAGCTAAATCATGAAAAGAAGGTCATATACAGGTAATAAATATTAGAGATGAGATTTGAACCAGGTCCCTGAATCCCAGAGTTTGTGCACTTTCCAAAGCTGTATTCAACTTTTTTTTGGTCATTGACTTATACAAAGGGATAGTTGTAGGGATGTTCTGGAGCCATCTCTTAAGAGCCGGTTCTTAATAGTTTCTGACAAATGTTACAAATTAGGGCTTGATCTATTGTTTTGCTGCTCATCTAAACTTAAGAAAGTGAAAGAGAAAATATTAATAATGTAGATTAAATTTTAAAGTATATCATATGCAAATTTTGAGGGCCAGTTGTTAAACACTTAGAGGACATGCTTATCACAATTGTAGATGACATAACACTTGGAGGAATAAAAGGTTGTACAATATAATCAGAATCCAAAAAGCTCTTGATAGCCTCAAATACTGGACCAAATCTAATGAAATAAAATTTAATTGAAGAATTTTATACTTAGGATTTATATTTATTTGAAAATACTTCACAAGTACAAGATGGAGGAAGTATCACTAGAGTGCAATTCATCTAAGAGGGAAAAATTATCTGGGGATTATACAAAAGTTAGTCAAAAGAGCATATACCATCTTAGGCTTCATTGAGAGTCATGTAGAAGTAATGGTCTTGCTGTACTCTGACCTTGTCAAACCACATCTAAAATACTGTCTCTCAATTCTGAGAGCTATATTTTACGAAGGACAGTAAAAATGTGAAGAGGCAGCCAGAGTGGTGAAGCGCATTCTGAAATTATGGTTTATGAATATTGGTTGAATATTTATCCTGGAGAAAAAAATAGTTGATTTTTGGATGTTTGGGGTAGGAGAGGGGAATGATGACAATTGTTTTCAGGTATTTGAAGGGATGTCATTTGGAAGAGAGATTAGAATTGTTTTGATTCCTTTGCCTGAAAGGGCAAAACTAAGAACAACAACAACAAACAACAATAACAACAACAAAAACCCCACAGCAATCACAGCAATTCAAAAAGGGAATGTGTTGACTTGAGGGAGGTAAGGATAAATCTTTAAATAAAGTCAGGATGCCCACTTGTCAGTTCCTGAGGTCCTTTCTAACACTAAGATTTCATGATTATGTAATTTTTCTTCCAATGTTAATAACTGTTTCCAAAAATGAAAACAATAGGCATTTATGTAAATATGAAAACATGTCACTGGAATCAGTCGATTGCTGTAATATCCCCCAGTGCAAAGGCAAACCACTTGAAAACATAGCATCACTACTGCTAACCTCCAATTTTCTGATTTCCTGCTCAGTAAAGTCATTGTATAGAGTAGTGATCCCCTGCTTTGTAAAGTCAAGATAAATAAACCTTCTGTGTTTGTCCTAGTCATGTAGCATCAGGCACACTTCCTTTAAGAAATAAAAGGCTGTAGTCATCCTGCAGTGCAATCATCCTTTTTTCCTTTACCTTAAAAATGAGCATTCAGATTATTCTCACTTAACTCTTGTTGTTTTGTTTTTAATTGTTTTTTATTTATTTTATTAAATATTTCCCAATTTTATGTAAAAAATCTTAATTACTTAAAAATTTTAAGTTCTAAATTATCTTTCTCCTGTTCTCTATCTCCCTAAGAAGGAATGCAATTTGATTTCAATTATATATGTGATTTCATGTAAAATATATTTCCATATTTTAAAGACACAAATGAAATAAAGTGATAAAGATAAAGCAAGAAAAAAATTATGGTCAGTCTGCACTGAGATGTCATCAGTTCTTTCTCTGCAGGTGGATAGTATTTTTCAATTCCTTTGGAACTATTGTCTTGCATCATTGTCTTGATCAGAATAATCAAGTCATTTACAGTTGATCATCCTTACAATATTGCTCTTAGTGTGTACAATGCTCATTTCATTTTGCTTCAGTTCATGTCTTGCCAAGTTTTGTTGTTTTTTTTCTGAAACCATCTTGCTCATCATTTATTATAGAACCACAGTCTTCTGTCACAATCATATACTATAACCTGTTCAACTATTCCCCACTTGATGGGCATCTCCTAAATTTCCAATTGTTTTCCACCACCAAAAAAAAAAACCAAAAACCTGCTACAAATATTTTTTGCACAAATAGGTCCTCTCCCCTGTCTTTTTTTTTTCATCTCTTTGGGATACAAACCTAAAAGTGATATTGTTGGGTAAAAGGATGCATATAACTTTATAGCCCTTTGGGCAAAGTTCCAAATTGTTCTTTAAAATGATAGAACTGGTTTAAAACTTGACCAACAGTGCAATAGTTTCCCAATTTTTCCATGTCCCCTCCAGTATTTGTCATAGTAGACAATCTGATAGGCATGAGGAGGCATCTCACAGTTATTTTAAATTGCATTTTCTATTTGGTAGTGATTTAAAGCATTTTTTCATGTGACTATTGATAGTTTTGATTTCTTCTTCTGAATACTGCCTCTTCTTATTTTGACCATTCATCAGTTGGTAAATGACTTATTTTTATAAATGTGGTTCAGTTTCACAGACATACAAACACACACACAAATAAGAAATGAGTCTTTTATCAAAGAAGCTTGTCACAAAATTTTTCCTCAATTTCCTATTTCCTTCTAATTTTGACTGCATTGATTTTGTTTGTGTAAAAGCTTTTTAATCTAATGAAATCAAAATTTTCTCTTTTACTTCTCATAATCCTCTTTTACTCATGTTTAGTCATGAACTCTTCCCTTATCCATAGATCTAATAGGTATATTTTTCAGTGTTCCCCTAATTTACTTATTTTTTTTTTTTGGTAGGGCAATGAGGGTTAAGTGACTTGCCCAGAGTCACACAGCCAGTAAGTGTTAAGTGTCTGAGACCGGATTTGAACTCAGGTCCTCCTGAATCCAGGGCCAGTGCTTTATCCACTGCACCACCTAGCTGACCCCCTAATTTACTTATAATATTACACTTTATTTCTAAATTATTTATCCATTTCGACCTTGTGGTATATAGTTCGAATTGTTGATCTATGCCTAGTTTCTGTCAAACTGCTTTCCATTTGTCCCAGCAGTTTTTGTCAAATAGTGAGTTCTTACCCTCAAATGTGAGATCTTTGAGTTTTTCAAGCACTAGATTGCAATGGTCATTTAATATTATGTATTATGTGCCTAATATATTCCAATGATCTACCTTTTTATTTCTTAGCCAGTACCAGATTATTTTGTATAGTTTGAAATCTAGTACTGTGAAGCAACCTTTCACATTTTTTCATTGATTTCATTCATCTTCTTGACCTTTTGTTCTTCCAGATGAATTTTTATTACCTTTTTTTTCTAGTTTTATAAAATAATTCTTGGGTAGTTTGGTACAGCACTGAATAAGTAAAGTAATTTTTATTATGTTGGCTTTGCCTACCCATAAGCAATTAATATTTCCCCAATTTTTTAATCTTTCTTTATTTTTATGAAGTGTTTTATAACTGTGTTCATATAATCCCTGGATTTGTCTTTGCAGTTAGACTTCCACATATTTTATATTGTTGGCAGTTATATAAAATGGAATTTTTCTCTATCTCTTGCTGCTGATTTTTTTGTAGTATATATAAATGGTAGCAATTTATATGCATTTATTTTATATCCTCTTACTTTGCTGAAGTTAATTGTTTTAACTAGTTTTTTAGTTGATTCTGTAAGTATACTATCATATTATCGGCAAAGAGTATGAGTTTTGTTTTCTCATTGACTATTTGTATGCTTTCAATTTCTTTTTCTTCTCTTATTGCTATAAGCTAGCATGTCCAGTACAAACATTGAATAACAGTGGTGATAACAGACATCTTTGCTTCATTGCTTATCTTATTGGGAAGGCTTTAAGTTTATCCCTATTATAGATAATGCTTTCTTTTGGTTTTAGATAGCTACTACTTATCATGTTAAGAAAGATTCCATTGATTCTATTGTTTTCTAATTTTTTTTAATTTAATTTTTATTTTTTTAGTGAGGCAATGAGGGTTAAGTGATTTGCCCAGGGTCACACAGCTAGTAAGTGTTAAGTGTCTGAGGCCAGATTTGAACTCAGGTACTTCTGACTCCAGGGCTGGTGCTCTATCCACTGCACCACCTAGCTGCCCCCTTTTCTAATGTTTTTAATAGGAGTAGCTATTGTATTTTGTCAAAGGCTTTTTCATCATCTATTGATATAATAATGAT